>NC_084732.1:1475048-1542548 GCF_033978785.1 Entelurus aequoreus | reverse complement strand
TCACCTTGGTGTTGTTGGAAAGGCGTGTCAGTGTGAGCGATGCGACACAAGGAGACATCTCAGTGGTCCACCTCCACTGAGAGTCTGCTGAAGGTCTAACCCTCGTTACTGTTGACTTTGAGAGGATGATGATGATGATGATGATGATAAACCTAAGATTCGTCTTTTGTCCATGGGTCAAAATACTTTGGGGTCGTTAAACAAACATCAGGTGGTAGACGTCTGGATCGCTCCGGAACACAGTCACATTTTAAAGGGTTCATCTTTTTTTTGTAGCTTTAAGATGTAGATAATTAGTTTAACTATGACATTATGTTCTTTACAAGTGTATGTAAAGTTTTGATCGCGACTGTATATATATATATATATATATATATATATATATATATATATATATATATATATATATATATATATATATATATATATATATATATATATATATATATATATATTCACGTTTAATCTAATTTATATTAACATTATCCCGCCCCAGGGAAATGTGGGTAAAACACAGCACACTAATAAAGCTTAACCTATTTTTACTATAACAATCTATAAGGTTTATATAGTCGGCTTTTCTTTCTTCCCCTCCATTTATCTGTTTTCTTTTGTAATTCAAGTTTTCATTACATTCATGTATTATTGCATTGGAAACAATTGTATTGTTGATATTTGAATTAATTATTATAATTACGGCCTATTAATATAATAGACATGTGAATAATGCTGTATAATAGACTGTATTTATACTATTCACATGTGAATAATGCTGTATAATAGACTGTATTTACAGTATATTATTCACATGTGAATAATGCTGTATAATAGACTGTATTAATGTTATTCACATGTGAATAATGCTGTATAATAGACTGTATTTATGTTATTCACATGTGAATAATGCTGTATAATAAACTGTATTTATGTTATTCACATGTGAATAATGCTGTATAATAGACTGTATTTATACTATTCACATGTGAATCATTCTGTATAATAGACTGTATTTATGTTATTCACATGTGAATAATGCTGTATAATAGACTGTATTTATACTATTCACATGTGAATAATTCTGTATAATAGACTGTATTTATGTTATTCACATGTGAATAATGCTGTATAATAGACTGTATTTATGTTATTCACATGTGAATAATGCTGTATAATAGACTGCATTTATGTTGTTCACATGTGAATAATGCTGTATAATAGACTGTATTTATGTTGTTCACATGTGAATAATGCTGTATAATAGACTGTATTTATGTTATTCACATGTGAATAATGCTGTATAATAGACTGTATTTATACTATTCACATGTGAATAATGCTGTATAATAGACTGTATTTACAGTATATTATTCACATGTGAATAATGCTGTATAATAGACTGTATTTATGTTATTCACATGTGAATAATGCTGTATAATAGACTGTATTTATGTTATTCACATGTGAATAATGCTGTATCATAGACTGTATTTATGTTATTCACATGTGAATAATGCTGTATAATAGACTGTATTTATATTATTCACATGTGAATAATGCTGTATAATAAACTGTATTTATGCTATTCACATGTGAATAATTCTGTATAATAGACTGTATTATGTTATTCACATGTGAATAATGCTGTATAATAGACTCTAGTTATGTTATTCACATATGAATAATGCTGTATCATAGACTGTATTTATGTTATTCACATGTGAATAATGCTGTATAATATCATAGACTGTATTTATGTTATATAATAGACTGTATATATGTTATTCACATGTGAATAATGCTGTATAATATACTGTATGTATGTTATTCACATGTGAATAATTCTGTATAATAGACTGTATTTATGTTATTCACATGTGAATAATGCTGTATTATAGACTCTATTTATGTTATTCACATGTGAATACTGCTGTATAATAGACTGTATTTATGTTAATTCAATGTCATTTCTTTGTTATTATTTATTTCACTAACTGCTTCTTTGCTATCACTTTTCCTATCATATTTCTACATATCCTATTTGCTGACGTTGTTATTGTTGTTGTCCATGATCGTCTACATCAACAATATGATTCGCCAGAGTGGCTGGACAGGACAAAAAAACGTCTCCTCTCCTCCAGCCTGACTGAACTCAGTCTTCTTAGCGATGGCGCCGCCTTCGACGAGGCCCCCGGCCCCCTGGTGTGAAGGCCCAGAGAGGTGAACCCGCTGTGACGTGCAGCTGATGGCAGGGAACTAATGACAAATGCGACGTCGTTCAAAGGCTTCTATTATTTGCCGTGACACCTTTTCTCCTGCCGGCGTGGCGGGGTCGCTAAGTGGTTCTTTCCCGCGTCACCGGGCGCTCTTATTAGAAACCCCCAGCGCTGACCTCGTCTTAAAACGAGTCCTCTCCTGAGCCGTGCATGACTTGAAGGCGTCATTGATTGGCGGAGGGATGACTCCCCCTCCACCCCCCCCCCCCCCCCCCCCCCTGCCGCACTGTCAGCCTGGCTGATGGCTCCAGTGGTCCCCCGCCTACGCCCGCCTCCTCTCTTTCAATCCCCTCCACATCGCCGCCTCGCTCGATGCGGCTTCACGTCGTCTGCCAAGAATCAACCGCCGCCAATCAGAATCTCCACTAGGAGATAAAACACTCCACTAGGGGGCGTCGCCATCCTTTCAGACCACACCTTACATTGAAACAGTACACCATCATCCTGGTCCTGTACCTCCCACGCCTCTCCAATAAATACAGTTCTCAAATAACACCACTAGGGATGGGTACTGTTCACATTTGAACCGATACAGTACCAATTCCCGGTACTTGGCAATCGATACCGGTATTTAACGGGGTAAAGCACTTTCTTTTATGTATGAAAGGCGCATTTTAAAATAAAGTTAGATCGATCGAGTGGTGTATAGTTTGCAGTGTGTTGTTTTGGTGTTTGTCGCGCCCTACAAAGTGTTAATACTGTAAGTAGTGTACTTATTTCGCAGCAGCGGTTTGATTGTAATGTGCGTCATAGTTGTGGGTTTCATCAACACATTTGAAATGCATCCATCCATCCATTTTCTACTGCTTGTCCCTTTCGGGGTCGCGGGGGGTGCTGGAGCCTATCTCAGCTGTTTGTGAATGACTGAGCATTTCATGGAAGCTGTTTTTATACCCAATCATGGCACCCACCTGTTCCCAATTAGCCTGTTCACCTGGGGGATGTTCCAAATAAGTGTTTGATGAGCATTCCTCAACTTTCTCAGTCTTTTTTGCCACTTGTGCCGGCTTTTTTGAAGCATGTTGCGTGGCATCAAATTCCAAATGAGCTAATATTTGCAAAAAATAACAAAGTTTACCAGTTGGAACGTTAAATATCTTGTCTTTGCAGTCTATTCAATTGAATATAAGTTGAAACGGATTTGCAAATCATTTGTGTTCTGTTTTTATTTACCATTTACACAACGTGCCAACTTCACTGGGTTTGGGTTTTGTACTAGATAGAAAAGAATAGAATAGAAAGTACTTTATTGATCCCTGGGGGAAATTCAGCACCACAGTTCGCTCACAATAGACAATAAACACTTGGGTATTTTTTACATGTGAATAATATAAATACAGTCTATTATACAGCATTATTCACATGTGAATAACATAAATACAGTCTATTATACAGCATTATTCACGTGTGAATAACATAATAAATACAGTCTATTATACAGCATTATTATTATTCACATGTGAATAACATAAACACAGTCTATTATACAGCATTATTCACGTGTGAATAACATAATAAATACAGTCTATTATACAGCATTATTCACATGTGAATAACATAAACACAGTCTATTATACAGCATTATTCACATGTGAATAACATAAACACAGTCTATTATACAGCATTATTCACGTGTGAATAACATAATAAATACAGTCTATTATACAGCATTATTCACATGTGAATAACATAAATACAGTCTATTATACAGCATTATTCACATGTGAATAACATAAATACAGTCTATTATACAGCATTATTCATATATGAATAACATAAATACAGTCTATTCTACAGCATTATTCACTTGTGAAAAATAGAAATACAGTCTATTATACAGCATTATTCACATGTGAATAACATAAATACAGTCTATTATACAGCATTATTCACATGTGAATAACATAAATACAGTCTATTATACATCATTATTCACATGTGCATAACATAAATACAGTCTATTATACAGCATTATTTACATGTGAATAACATAAATACAGTCTATTATACAGCATTATTCACATGTGAATAACATAAATACGGTCTATTATACAGAATTATTCACATGTAAATAATATAAATACAGTCTATTATGCAGCATTATTCACATGTGAATAACATAATAAATACAGTCTATTATACAGCATTATTCATATGTGAATAACATAAATACAGTCTATTACACAGCTTTATTCACATGTGAATAACATAAATACAATCTATTATACAGCATTATTCACATGTGCATAACATAAATACAGTCTATTATACAGCATTATTTACATGTGAATAACATAAATACAGTCTATTATACAGCATTATTCACATGTGCATAACATAAATACAGTCTATTATACAGCATTATTTACATGTGAATAACATAAATACAGTCTATTATACAGCATTATTCACATGTGAATAACATAAATACAGTCTATTATACAGTATTATTCACATGTGCATAACATAAATACAGTCTATTATACAGCATTATTCACATGTGAATAACTTAAATACATTATATATTTAAGTACAGTCAAAAAGGAACATATGCATTATATAGTAACAGGTCATGCAAAAACTAAACAACTATTTAAGATTATTATTGTCAAATGCTTGCAATTGTGTGTATACAGATAATTGTAAGTTCCGACTACATATATTAAGCATATAGGCATTAAAATAGTTTTAAGTGCCATTAAAAAGCATTACATTAGATTTGCTGATACTTGTTGAAACTCTGACACAATATTCAACATAAAAGTTTTCGTGCCTGACACCTCACTGGATCATTTTCTCGAGCAGACACGCGGACCACCGTCCCTGGGGGAAGTTGGGTGAGGGTGGGGGAGGGATGCTCCCGTTTAATTTCACCCGCGTCCCAAAGGTAGCATGTATTAAATTAAAAAGGCTGACACGCTGCGAGTGGGCGAGCGCCGCGCTCTCACTCCGAGGAAAGAGAGTGTCACTGATGGAAAAAAGTGTGCTGAGGGAAGAGAAGGGGAGATAAAGCATGGGGGAGATAAATATCCCATCAGCCACCCGCTCCAACTTTCATTTTGCCTGCTGGACACTTGTGCAGGAATTGTGGCCCTCGCCAAAAAAAAATACATGAGGCTACGTTTGCCACACACACCTAGCAGGACGACACACAAAGCTTCAATGAAAAGTCAGGGTGATCGATCCAGATGTCGATACTATTGATACCTAGTGTAGTATCAGTATATACACTATATTGCCAAAAGTATTTGGCCAACCATCCAAATAATGAGAATCAGGTGTTGTCAGGTTCAAACACTGATGACATCTATTAAACGAGACAAGAAGCAAGGAATTAAACAGAGACAGAATTACATTTGGCTCAAATTGAGGCGAGACTCCTGGACACACTGTACCCATGTACAGTGTCTCAGCACGCTCTGGCGAAATATTGTACGCCTCCTCCTTTATTTGGACTTTCCCTGACCACATGGCAACGGCTGCTTCCAAAGGGACGTGGGTCGTAAACAGCGTTGCCTTTAGTTACAGAACATTCCAAAAGAAAAGGTCGTAAAACAGTTCACAGAAAAGGTCGTAAAACAGTTCAAAGAAAGGTTCGTAAAAGAGTTCAAAAAAGCGGTGTCTGGAACTTGGTCAGATCTTGCCTTCTCTCCGCTTTGTAGTCCTTGGGTTGAAACAATATCATTCTGTTGATTACAATACATGAAAGAAAACAGAACACCTTCATGTTGCTTCCCCCCCTATACAGTGGAGTTTTACAAGCCTTCTTCTTGGTAGGTTCAAAGACAGCTTTTGGTCTTCTCGCTGGGAACTCCTTTCAACACAAAGTTTTTGTGATAACTTAGATACAATTATTCTATCAGGTGTCCTAATCATTGGTGTATAAAATCGACCACTTAGGCATGGAGACTGTTCCTACAAACATTTGCGAAAGAATGGGGGCCGCTCTCAGTGATTTCCAGCGTGGAACTGTCACAGGATGCCACTAAATATTACAAAGTCAACTTTATTATAAGAAAAGTGAGGGGTTTGGGAACAACAGCAACTCAGCCACCAAGTGGAAGGCCACGTAAACTGACAAGAGAGGGGTCAGCGGTCAGTTGCTACAGAGCTCCAAACGTCATGTGACATTCCAATTAGCCCACGTACAGAACGCAGAGAGCTCCATGGAATGGGTTTCCATGGCCGAGCAGCTGCATCTAAGCCATACATCACCAAGTCCAATGCTAAACGTGGGACGCAGTGGTGTAAAGCACGTCGCCACTGGACTCTAGAGCAGTGGAGAGGCCTTCTCCGGAGTGATGAATCACCCTTTTCCATCTGGCAATCTGCATTGTGCCGAGTGTGAAATTTGGTGGAGGAGGAATTATGGTGTGGGGCCGGTTTTTCTGGAGTTGGACTTGGCCCCTTAGTTCCAGTGAAAGGAACTTTGAATGCTCCAGGATACCAGAACATTTTGGACAATTCCATGGGATGGCACTTCAAGTTCATATGTGAGTAAAGGCAGGTGGCCACAGGGCCGGCCCGTGGCATAGGCAGTATAGGCAAATGCTAAGGGCGCCGTCCATCAGGGGGCGCCACGCCAGTGCCACAAATGTTGGAGAAAAAAAAAAAAGAAAATAAGTTGGTACTATTATTTCTAAATACAAAAAATAATCCCACGTTAATTAAAATGCAAAGTAAAGCCTATTTAATAGAAATGTTATTTGTTACAACATTACGCCCCCACTCCCCACCCCACCCCCCCATCCCCCCGCACGGTGCGCCCCTCCCTTCTCGTATCATGACTTTTGCCACATCAAAAAATCAACACAAGATGTCAAAACGGACAAAACTGTCAGGTGCCCAGGGAAGAAAAAAGAGAAAAGAGGAGGAGAAACGAGAAAAATACAGAGGTAGCAGGTAGGTAACGTTAGCTTACATGAAATTATTTGTCTGTTACAGAATGTGATAGTACATGTGTATACAGTATATGTATATACATATGCATATATCTATGTATTTAGGTATATACATATGCATGTATGTATATACATATGCATATACATACATATGCATGTATGTATATACATATGCATATACGTATGCATATACGTATATACATATGTATATACATATGTATATACATATGTATATACATATGTATATATATATGTACACATGTATATACATATGTATATACATATATACATATGTACACATGTACATACATATGTATATACATATATACATATGTACACATGTACATACATATGTATATATACATATGTATATACATATATACAGATATATACCTATATGTGTAAATGTGTATGTGTATATATGTATATACATATGTATATATACGTATGTATACCTACATGTGTAAATGTGTATGTGTATATATGTATATACATATGTATATATACGTATGTATACCTATATGTGTAAATGTGTATGTGTATATATGTATATACATATGTTTATATACGTATGTATACCTACATGTGTAAATATGTATATATACATACACATAAATATGTATATATAGAGAATTACGATTCATTAAATAAACATTTTCGACTCCCCTAGTTCACGCACGCAACTTGTTGAGCGTGACGTAACTCGGCAAAATGATTCATCGGTAAAAAATAAGAAATGCCTTTTTTTTTCAAAAGTGTGGTGGTTGGCCGAGGGGCGAACGTGGAACAACGTGACAAGCAGATGAACGCTGTCCTGCAGTCGGCTCCCAACATTAACATGACCATATTCATCACAGCCATTGATTTATGACCACTCTGCTGCCTGACGTCTCTATCACACACACACACACACACACACACACACACACACACACACACACACACACACACACACACACACACACACACACACGCACACACACACACTCTCTCTCCTTCCTCTTTCAGCTGGCTGCTCACTTATCTGTGAAACATAATGTGGCTTTTATGTACGTAGTGGCTGATACTCGCATGGACAGAAAGCACAATAAATATCAAAGTGACAGTTGGCGTCCTCGCAGCCTGAGAAGCTTCTTCTCGATGCGTGCGTGTGTGTGTGTGTGTGTGTGCGTGTGTGTGTGTGTGTGTGTGTGTGTGTTCTTGTATTTTTACCCTTCTTGAGACATCAACAAGGAAAAGTAGCTTCCATATGAGGAGGTGTGAACAAGTTAGGACATAAATCATGGTCCCAATACAGAAAACCATTGCATCTAATAGAGAATGTCTCATTAGCATCCCTGGTGGTGACATCTATCAAAATGAGGGTGGTCCCAAAAAGGAGGGATTTTTCAAATTGACTGTGTGTCGGTGTGTCTGGTCAACATATGAAATAACAAGTCACCATAGTCAGACGTACTGTGCTTCAACATACGGTATTATTATGGTGTGTGTAAGAAATTGAAATGCGCCCCCTATGGCCAAAATTACTAAAAAAAAATAAAAAAATATGTATATAGAGACATACTGTAATAACTTGAAGTAAATAATGAAGATTAAAAACCAATTACAAACAATTAAATGAACCAAAAGCAGTCTTTTTCTCAAATTATTTTTGTTTCTGCAATATTGCAATATTTTCTCATAAAAATATCACTTTTTTGTGTAAAATTTTTACTTTTTAATGCAAAATGGTGACATTTGTCATATAAAAAATTCAGACTTTTAACACAATAATGCCAAAAACTTTTGTTGTTCTTGTAAAATAGTGACATTTTCTTGCCAAGTAAAATTCCGATTATTATGCCAACATTTTTAAAGTTTTCTTATAAAATTGTGACTTTTGTCGAGTAAAATTACGACTCTTTTCATGAAGTTGCCAAAATGTTAAGCTTTTCTTTTATCATAATATTGCACAAATGTTCAGTTTTTCTTGTAACATTTTGACTAAAATTACGACTTTTATTATAATACTGCCAAAATTCAAAGTTTTTCTTGTGAAATTCCAACTAATTTTTTCAAAACAAGCTTTTTTATATTTACATAGTATGTATATATTATTAATGTTGTAAATACACATCTTTATATATCTAGAAAGGCTGGTCCTAAAGAGGGAGGCATTATTTGGAGGTCTCAAGAAGGTCAGAAATACATGAAAGTGTGTGTGTGTGTGTGTGCGTGTGTGTGTTTGTTTGTTTGTTTGTGTGTGTGTGTGTGTGTGTGTGTGTTCTTGTATTTCTACCCTTCTTGAGACATCAACAAGGAAAAGTAGCTTCCATATGAGGAGGTGTGAACAAGTGATGACATAAATCATGGTCCCAATACAGAAAACCATTGCATCTAATAGAGAATGTCTCATTTGCACCCCCTGGTGGTGACATCTATCAAAATTTGGGTGGTCCCAAAAAGGAGAGATTTTTCAAATTGACTATGTGTCGGTGTGTCTGGTCAACATATGAAATAACAAGTCGCCATAGTCAGACGTACTTTGCTTCAACATACGGTATTTTTATGGTGTGTGTAAGAAATTGAAATGCGCCCCCTATGGCCAAAATTACTAAAAAAATAAAAATAAAAATAAATATGTATATAGAGACATACTGTAATAACTTGAAGTAAATAATGAAGATTAAAAACCAATTACAAACAAACAATTAAATGAACTAAAAGCAGTCTTTTTCTCATATTCTTTTTGTTTCTGTAATATTGCAATATTTTCTCGTAAAAATATCACTTTTTTGTGTAAAATGTTTACTTTTTAATGCAAAATGGTGACATTTGTCATATAAAAAATTCAGACTTTTAACACAATAATGCCAAAAATGTTTGTTGTTCTTGTAAAATAGTGACATTTTCTTGCCAAGTAAAATTCTGATTATTATTATAACATTGCCAACATTTTTAAAGTTTTCTTATAAAATTGTGACTTTTGTCGAGTAAGATTACGACTCTTTTCATAAAGTTGCCAAAATGTTAAACTTTTCTTGTAAAATTGTGACTGTTATTGGGTAAAATTCCAACTTTTATCATAATATTGCACAAATGTTCAGTTTTTCTTGTAACATTTTGACTAAAATTACGACTTTTATTATAATACTGCCAAAATTCAAAGTTTTTCTTGTGAAATTCCAACTCATTTTTTCAAAACAAGCTTTTTTTTATGTTTGCATAGTATGTATATATTGTTAATGTTGTAAATACACATCTTTATATATCTAGAAAGGGTGGTCCTAAAGAGGGAGGCATTATTTGGAGGTCTCAAGAAGGTCAGAAATACACAAATATGTATGTGTGTGTGTGTGTGTGTGTGTGTGTGTGTGTGTGTGTGTGTGTGTGTGTGTGTGTGTGTGTGTGTGTGTGTGTGTGTGTGTGTGTGTGTGTGCGTGTGTTCTTGTATTTCTACCCTTCTTGAGACATCAACAAGGAAAAGTAGCTTCCATATGAGGAGGTGTGAACAAGTTAGGACATAAATCATGGTCCCCAATACCGAAAACCACTGCATCTAATAGAGAATGTCTCATTTGCACCCCCTGGTGGTGACATCTATCAAAATTTGGGTGGTCCCAAAAAGGAGGGATTTTTCAAATTGACTGTGTGTTGGTGTGTCTGGTCAACATATGAAATAACAAGTCACCATAGTCAGTCGTACTGTGCTTCAACATACGGTATTATTATGGTGTGTGTAAGAAATTGAAATGCGCCCCCTATGGCCAAAATTACTAAAAAAAAAATTTAAAAAATTAAAATATGTATATAGAGACATACTGTAATAACTTGAAGTAAATAATGAAGATTAAAAACCAATTACAAACAAACAATTAAATGAACAAAAAGCAGTCTTTCTCTCATATTCTTTTTGTTTGTGTAATATTGCAATATTTTCTCGTAAAAATATCACTTTTTTGTGTAAAATGTTTACTTTTTAATGCAAAATGGTGACATTTGTCATATAAAAAATTCAGACTTTTAACACAATAATGCCAAAAAAATGTGTTGTTCTTGTAAAATAGTGACATTTTCTAGCCAAAGTAAAATCCCGATTATTATTATAACATTGCCAACATTTTTAAAGTTTTCTTATGAAATTGTGACTTTTGTCGAGTAAAATTACGACTCTTTTCATAAAGTTGCCAAAATGTTAAGCTTTTCTTTTATCATAATATTGCACAAATGTTCAGTTTTTCTTGTAACATTTTGACTAAAATTACGACTTTTATTATAATACTGCCAAAATTCAAAGTTTTTCTTGCGAAATTCCAACTCATTTTTTCAAAACAAGCTTGTTTATATTCGCATAGTATGTATATATTATTAATGTTGTAAATACACATCTTTATATATCTAGAAAGGGTGGTCCTAAAGAGGGAGGCATTATTTGGAGGTCTCAAGAAGGTCAGAAATACACATGAATGTGTGTGTGTGTGTGTGTGTGTGTGTGTGTGTGTGTGTGTGTGTGTGTGTGTGTGTGTGTGTGTGTGTGTGTGTGTGTGTGTGTGTGTGTGTGTGTGTGTGTGTGTGTGTGTGTGTGTGTGTGTGTGTGTGTGTTCGCTTTTAAAAGTGCTCCCCCTCTGGTCAACATATGAAATAACAAGTTTGTGTAAGAAATTGAAATGCGCCCCCTTAGGCCTAAATTTTTTTTTTTTTTTTTAATTAAAAAAAATATGTATTTAGAGACATACTGTAATAACTTCAAGTAAATAATGAAGATTAAAAACCAAATACAAACAAACAATTAAATTAACTAAAAGCAGTATTTTCTCATATTCTTTCTGTTTCTGTAATATTGCAATATTTTCATGTAAAAAATATTACTTTTTTGCGTACAATTTTTACTTTTTAATGCAAAATGGTGACATTTGTAATATAAAAAGTTTTGACTTTTATCACAGTATTGCCAATTTTTTTGTTGTTCTTGTAAATAAGTGACATTTTCTGAGTAAAATTATGACTTTTGTCATAATTTTAACCAGTCAAATTCCGATTATTATTATAACATTGCCAACATTTTTAAGTTTTCTTATAAAATTGTGACTTTTGTCGAGTAAAATTACGACTCCTTTCATAAAGTTGCCCCAATTTTAAACTTTTCTTCTAAAATTGTGACTGTAAATGAGTAAAATTCCAACTTTTATCATAATATTGCACAAATGTTTAATTTTCTTGGAACATTTTACTAAAATTCTGACTTTTATTATAATACTACCAAAATTGTAAGTTTTTCTTGTGAAATTGTGCCCTTTTTCTTGTGAAATTCCAACAATTTTTTCACAACAAGCTTTTTTATATTTGCATAGTATGTATATATTATTAATGTTGTAAATACACATCTTCATATATCTAGAAGGGGTGGTCCTAAAGAGGGAGGCATTATTCGGAGGTCTCAAGAGAGTAACAAATACAAGAATGTGTGTGTGTGTGTGTGGTGTGTGTGTGTGTGTGTGTGTGTGTGTGTGTGTGTGTGTGTGTGTGTGTGTGTGTGTGTGTGTGTGCACGCTACAGTCTGTCTCCTCATAAATCAACATCAGAATGGCTTGACGGTGCACTCACATGTTCTCTATAATCCAAGTGAAAGGCTAGGCTGGTGCCAAAGCGGTTGAGTTGTGGACCCTCAGACTCTGAGAGAAACCCTGCAGGATAGTTTTGCTCAAACAGACGAGGATGCATTCCCTCGGTGACGGGGGACAGGGGGGGGGGGGGACTCTTCTGTCAGCATACAGGATTATGCGGAGTATGTGACTGGGTGCATAGTCACGGTATTAGCGTTTTCCCAACATTTTTCCAGTTTCTCATCACAACATGTCCGAAAAGGCGTCGGAAGAAGTAGGGCCTGGGGATATGGACCAAAGTCCGAATGGCGGTATACGGTATATACCGGTATCTTAAAAATTGGCAAAGTGCTTAATAAAGGCCTACTGAAAGCCACTACTACCGACCACGCAGTCTGATAGTTTATACATCAATGATGAAATCTTAACATTGCAACACATGCCAATACGGCCGGGTTAACTTATAAAGTGCAATTTTAAATTTCCCGCGAAACTTCCGGTTGAAAACGTCTATGTATGATGACGTATGCGAGTGACGTCACTAATGAAACGGAAGTATTGGTACACCTTTGAATCCAATACAAAAAAGCTCTGTTTTCATCTCAAAATTCCACAGTATTCTGGACATCTGTGTTGGTGAATCTTTTGCAATTTGTTTAATTAACAATGAAGACTGCAAAGAAGAAAGCTGTAGGTGGGATCGGTGTATTAGCGGCTGGCTGCAGCAACACAACCAGGAGGACTTTGACTTGGATAGCAGACGCGCTAGCCGACGCTAGCCGCCGACCGCACGGATGATCGGGTGAAGTCCTTCGTCCTTCCGTCGATCGCTGGAACGCAGGTGAGCACGGGTGTTGATGAGCAGATGAGGGCTGGCTGGCGTAGGTGGAGCGCTAATGTTTTTATCAGAGCTCTGTGAGGTCCGGTTGCTAAGTTAGCTTCAATGGCATCGTTAGCAACAGCATTGTTCATCTTCGCCAAGCTGGAAAGCATTAACCGTGTATTTACATGTCCAGGGTTTAATAGTATTGTTGATTTCTTGTCTATTTTCCAGTCAGGGGTTTATTTCGTCTGTTTATATCTGCATTTGAGCCCGATGCTATCACGTTATCTCCGTAGCTAAAGTGTTTCGCCGATGTATTGTCGTGGAGATAAGTCACTGTGAATGTCCATTTCACGTTCTCGACTCTCATTTTCAAGAGGATATAGTATCCGAGGTGGTTTAAAATACAAATCCGTGATCCACAATAGAAAAAGGAGAAAGTGTGGAATCCAATGAACCCTTGTACCTAAGTTACGGTCAGAGCGAAAAAAGATACGTCCTGCACTGCACTATAGTCCTTCACTCTCACGTTCCTCATCCACGGATCTTTAATCCTCGCTCAAATTAATGGGGTAATCGTCGCTTTCTCGGTCCGAATCTCTCGCTGCTGGTGTAAACAATGGGGAAATGTGAGCAGCACTCCAGCTTGTGACGTCACACTACTTCCGGTACAGGCAAGGCTCTTTTTTTATCAGCGACCAAAAGTTGCGAACTTTATCGTCGTTGTTCTCTACTAAATCCTTTCAGCAAAAATATGGCAATATCGCGAAATGATCAGGTATGACACATACAATGGATCTGCTATCCCCGTTTAAATTAAAAAAATTCATTTCAGTAGGCCTTTAAGGTTGACTACCTTTTACGGCTAGATAACCAGTGTTGAGAGTACTCAGATTATTTTTCTTTGTAAGAAGTAACATAATGTGTTGTTTATCCTTATAAATAAACAACACATAATGAAGAGGGCTGCACATTTAAGAGCCAGACCCTCAGGGGCCGGACATTGAAATGTGGATGTTTCGCCAGTAAGTGCCTCCGCGGGTTCTTTCAGACTGCGTTTACTTAATTGCTAAGTAAGCACATCATCTTTCACACCGCACTGTCGATAAATCCATCATTCTGCCCTCGCTACTCATTTCCAGCGTGTGCAGCTAGTTAACAATATGAAGAAAAACAAGCTCTAGTTTTTGTTTGAGGATTGATGTTTCTTCTTTTGAATTACGTTCCTTCTTTGGTTTTATTTCCTTACACTTCTTCCTTCGTTTAGGTTTGTAAAACTGAAAATATAAACATAACAAAAGTACAACATCCATTGTGTGTTAGGTTTAGTGGTATTATATTCACACAATGAACTACACATATAGAAATTACACAACATTCACACACCAAACATTGTATGTGACTTAACACTATGAGCGTTGTCGCCCTCTACTGGTCAAATGTAGCGCTACATGTGTTAAATGAGATTTGATCGTTACTCTCAGACAAAAAAACTGTTACGACCGGGTCGCATGGTGATGCGGGGTTTGTTCTCCCAGGGCGCAAGCGGACGACTCCGGACAGGACTTGCAGGTAGGAACATGATTTAATAGTAAAATAACACTGAAATAGGTACAAAAAACAAAAACAATCCGACGGAACAAGGTGCCGATCGCACCTGAAGCTGAGCTACTACTTAGCACGGACTAGGGATCACTAGCAGGGGCTAGGAGACTAGCAAAACTAACGTGACAGTAGCGTGACGCAAATAAAGAAGCCAGACCGACTGACTGGCAAAGGCAGGCTTAAATAATGTCTGTGATTACAAACAGGTGCGGAGGCAGGTGAAACTAATAAGTAGCCATGGTAACAAACTCAGAGGTGCATAAACAGGAACTAAAGGAGTCCAAAGCTAACAGAAAACACAAGTGACTCGAAAAACTTAAACAGACTGTGATCCGGGCAGCGGATCATAACAAAAACAACACAACTACGAGCACAAAAGACACCACAAGGTCAGCAATTTCAATACAAAACAAATGATATGTAAAATAAACAATGTGTTCCATTGCACACGGCGCTCAGAAATCTGTCAAAATGTTTTTAGTACGACTTTGGTAAGCTATGATGGATTGTCAGAGCATTACGGCTACCATAGTCAGACGTACTGTGCTTCAACATACGGTATTATTACGGCGTGTGTATAACGACCCCAAAATGGCACCTGTTAGCAGATATTATCTGACCTTAATTTCGCGATATTATGCAAAATCAACTTTTCTTAACTTCTGCTACCTGTTGATGTGTATTTGGGATCTGCATAAGTCCTGAAAATGTGTGCGCGTCCGCCATTGTAGTCCGTGCCGTATTCGATAAGCTCTTTCGGTTTTTTTTTAACCTCTTCTTGTGGGGCATTCATCCTTCGCTGTTGCCATTTCTAATATGAAGTAGCGTAAAATCCTAACTCATATCTGTCGGTAGACTCGCTATGGAAGCGCTAAGAACTACCGATACAACAAAGATGACGGTGTCGAAGTGGAGGCACGTAAATAAGACCGCCCACAAAAGCGACGGTCAGAAAGCGGCTTGAAGATGATCTGTAAAACATCATCTATGCAACATTTTGACCAAAGAACTACCATTAAATGTTATGTAGACCACAAGGAAGTCTTTTACATTTAGATAATAATAATAATAATATGACTCCTTTAATGCGCCCTATAATCCAGTGCGCCTCTTGTTTGAAAATAGACCCTATCATCAGCAGTGCGCTTTATAATCTGGTGCGCCCTATGGTTCGAAAAACACGGTAAATATACACTATATTGCCAAAAGTATTTGGCCACCCATCCAAATGATGAGAATCAGGTGTCCTAATCCAGTGGTCCCCAACCACCGGGCCGCGGACCGATTGGCACAAGAAATTAATTTTTATTTTTTTTAATTTTTTTAATTTTTTTTTTTTTTTATGAAATCAACATAAAAAACACAATATATACATTATATATCAATATATATCAATACAGTCTGCAGGGATACAGTCCGTAAGCACACATGATTGTATTTATTTATGTAAAAAAAAAAAAAAAATTTTTTTTTTTTTTTTTTTTTAATACCCCCCATCCCCTTACCCCCACCCCCCACCGGTCCGTGGGACAAATTTTCAAGCGTTGACCGGTCCGCAGCTACAAAAAGGTTGGGGACCACTGTCCTAATCACTTAGGCATGGAGACTGTTTCTACAAACATCTGTGAAAGAATGGGCCGCTCTCAGTGATTTCCAGCGTGGAACTGTCATAGGACGCCACCTGTGCAACAAATCCAGTCGAGAAATGTCCTCGCTCCTAAATATTCCAAAGTCAACTTTACTATAAGAAAAGTGAGGAGTTTGGGAACAACAGCAACTCAGCCACCAAGCGGTAGGCCACAGAGAGGGGTCAGCGGATGCTGAAGCGCATAGTGCAAAGACTTTCTGCACAGTCAGTTGCTACAGAGCTCCAAACTTCCAATTAGCCCACGTACAGTACGCAGAGAGCTCCATGGAATGGGTTCCCATGGCCGAGCAGCTGCATCTAAGCCATACATCACCAAGTCCAATGCAAAGCGTGGGATGCAGTGGTGCAAAGCAGTGGTCCCCAACCTTTTTGTAGCTGCGGACCGGTCAACGCTTGAAAATGTGTCCCACGGACCGGGGGGGTATTATTATTTTATTTATTTATTTATTTTTTTTTCATAAAGAAATACAATCATGTGTGCTTACGGACTGTATCCCTGCAGACTGTATTGCTCTATATTGATATATAATGTATATATTGTGTTTTTTATGTTGATTTAATTTAAAAAAATTATTATTTTTTTATTTTATTTTTTTTTTTACATTTCTTGTGCGGCCCGGTACCAATCGGTGGTTGGGGTCCACTGGTGTAAAGCACGTCGCCACTGGACCCTAGAACCTCTCTGGACTGATGAATCACCCTTTTCCATCTGGCAATCTGACGGACCAGTCTGGGTTTGGAGGTTGCCAGGAGAACGCTACATTTTGGACTGCATTGTGCCGAGTGTGAAATTTGATGGAGGAGGAATTATGGTGTGGGTGTTGGTTTTTCAGGAGTTGGGCTTGGCCCCTTAGTTCCAGTGAAATGAACTTTCAATGCTCCAGGATACCAAAACATTTTGGACAATTCCATGCTCCCAACCTTGTGGGAACAGTTTTGGAGCGGGCCCCTTCCTCTTCCAACATGGCTGTGCACCAGTGCACAAAGCAAGGTCCATAACGACATGGACGACAGAGTCTGGTGTGGATGAACTTGACTGGCCTGCACAGAGTCCTGACCTGAACCCGATAGAACACCTTTGGGATGAATTAGAACGGAGACTGAGAGCCAGGCCTTCTCCACCAACATCAGTGTGTGACCTCACTAATGCGCTTTTTTGAAGAATGGTCGAAAATTCCTATAAACACACTCCGCAACCTTGTGGACAGCCTTCCCAGAAGAGTTGAAGCTGTAATAGCTGCAAAAGGTGGACCGACATCGTATTGAACCCTATGGGTTAGGAATGGGATGGCACTTCAAGTTCATATGTGAGTCAAGGCAGGTGGCCAAATACTTTTGGCAATATAGTGCATGTTGTAGTGTGGAATGTTAGAAAAGTTTTGATCAAGTAAGATGAGTCAAACGGTGTCAAACGCCAGGTGTGAAAAACGACAACACATTTGTTATTAATCATCTGGAATGGACTTATGCTGTCTTTTTAATTGAAGTGGAGTGGTAATTAGTTATTCGGTGACACCTGGTTACTTTAAATGATGCGGACACGTTTGTTACTGAATACTTTCTAAAAACCCTTCTGCCTTGGAGACTTTGTATGCGTACGTAATATGCATTTGTTATTATTTGATACTTGTTTATATTGACAGATGTATTTTAGACTGCAATATTGCTCAATGATTATTACGTATGTCTAGCTTGTGTGCCATTGTGTGCTTAGCTGTCGCGTAGCTGCTAGCTCTTTTAGCTATAGCAGTGTTTCCCACACATTCATTTATTTGTGGCGGCCCGCCACGAAAGAATTACGTCCGCCACAAATTTAAAAAAAAAAATATATATATATATATATTTTTTTTTTTTTTGTCCTGTCCAGCTTCTCAGGCAAATCATATAGTTGATGTAGATGCCCACATAGGCTGTTCAGATTTACTTTACAAAAGAGAAGTGTAGGATACTTCTCTTGTTGCCTTATTTGTATTTGACCACTACTGTCTTCTGTTTATTTGTTACTGACTGTGGCAGGACACCTCTGCCTCTGTTTCACTTTATGTTGCTGGTAAATAATATGGTTGTAGTAGTAGGCTAAAGTTAAATTATTTAGTATGCACTAATTAAAGGGGCAGAGCTTTAAGAGACATTTTAGCTTTTATATTTTATAAGATATATTTTTTGTAAGAACCACAATTAATAAATATATTTCAGTGAATAACTTATTGTTCAAATCTGTATATAAATATGTACATAAAGTTTTGTAATTATATTGTAAAATGGATGGATGGATGGATGGATGGACGTTTAAAACAAAACTGTTATTATTAATTAGTAAGTATACATTTTTTGAGCCTTTTTAGAGAAAATCATATCATTGTAGTAAATTATGCAAATTACTCGATTATGTCATAGTGACCACGCCCATAGCCACGCCCCCACCGCCACAGGTATCTTGGCAGTTTATGGGAAACACTGTATAGCCTACCCTGATTACGTTTTGTAAATAACTTTAATGCAACTGTGTGTTAATTGAGGGAGGTTTAGATGGGCCAGGGCTATAGATGTCCGATAAGATCGGACTGCCGATATTATCGGCCGATAAATCGGAAATTATCGGTATCAGTTTCAAAAAGTAAAATGTATGACTTTTTAAAAACGCCGCTGTGTACACGGACGTAGGGAGAAGTACAGAGCGCCGATAAACCTTAAAGGCACTGCCTTTGCGTGCCGGCCCAGTCACATAATATCCACGGCTTTTTCACACACACAAGGGAATGCAATGCATACTTGGTCAACAGCCATACAGGTCACACTGAGGGTGGACGTATAAACAAATTTAACACTGTTACAAATATGCGCCGCACTGTGAACCCACACCAAACAAGAATGACAAACACATTTCGGGAGAACATCCGCACCGTAACACAACAGAACAAATACCCAGAACCCCTTGCAGCAGTAACTCTTCCGGGACGCTACAATATACACCCCCCCCCCCCCCCCACCTCAACGCCTCAACAACAAAATTAGGCATAATAATGTGTTAATTCCACGACTGTATATATCGGTATCGGTTGATATCGGAATCGGTAATTAAGAGTTGGACAATATCGGAATATCGGATATCGGCAAAAAAGCCATTATCGGACATCTCTAGCCAGGGCAAGTTGTCTCTACGGCCCTGGTTCTACTTGGACGGCCACAAAATAAGTGATCTTATTAATTTATTGACATTTCTTTAGTACGTATTTATTTATTTATTCTGTTGCGTGTACCAGCGCGCTACTTTTACGACTAATTTCTATTATTGCTACTATAATTCCTATTACTACTGTAACTGTACCATCCAGACCAGAGTACCTCACCAGATGACACTTGTGCTAAATGAGTTTAATGTAGTCCGAGGTCACTCTCGGATGTATTTTCTCGATGGTCGTGTTTGTTGTTGATTTTCCTGCGACGCCGGCTTCTGACAGGCGCTCGCCACGTAACGCTTATTACGATCGCTCATGCGTGTTCAATCAATGCGGCCGTCCGCTGGTTTGTTTATCGACGGCGACGCTTCCTGACGGGCCTGCGCGGCCGCCGCCGCCCTGGGAAGGAACACGAGCAATCTCGTCAGGGTGAAATCACCTGACAACAGAAAAAGAAAGTGAGTTCACCGTGAAACAACACACGTGCGTGGCGAGGGCGGGGGGAAGAGCGCCGCTGGGCCCCGCGTTTAGAAGACCACCCGCTGTTTGAAACACTTCCTGTTTGGTTTTTGTTTGGTTTTTATACAATAAAAGAGGCTTCACCCTGCCTGAAAAAATTGACTACAAAACTATTTTCATATATATGTGCATATATATATATATATATATATATATATATATATATATATATATATATATATATATATATATATATATATATATATATATATATATATATATATATATATATGTATGTGTGTGTGTATGTATATATATAATATATATATATATATATATATATATATATATATATATATATATATATATATATATGTATGTGTGTATGTATATATATATATATATATATATATATGTATGTGTGTGTGTATATATATATATATGTATGTATATATATATATATATATATATATATATATATATATATACTGTATATATATATATATATATATATATATATATATATATATATATATATATATATATATATATACTGTATATATATATATATGTATGTACTGTGTATATATATATACTGTATATATACTGTATATATGAATTTATATACTTTATATATGTGTATATATATATATTTATATTTATATATATATATATATATATGTATATATATATATATATATATATATATATATATATATATATATATATATATATATATATATATATATATATATATATATATATATATATATATATATATATATATATATATATGTGTGTGTATATATATGAATATAATGTATATATATACTATGTATATGTGTGTGTATATGTGTATAGGTGTATATATGTGTATATATGTATATGTATATATATGCATATATACATATGTATATATGTGTATATACATATGTATATATGCATATATATACATATATATATGGTATATATATATATATATATATATATATATATATATATATATATATATATACATATATACTGTATATATATACACATATATATATATATATATATATATATATATATATATATATATATATATATATATATATACATATACTTGTATGTATATATGTATGTATGTGTGTACGTAGGTATGAATGTGTGTGTGTATAAATGTATATATGCGTATATGTATGTATACAAATACTTGTATATATGTATGTATATATGTGTGTATTATTTCTGTATGTATATACAAACGTATTTGTATATACACATGTATATATATATATATACGTATATATATATATATATATAATGGAGCTGAGATAGGCTCCAGCACCCCCGTGACCCCAAAAAGGGACAAGCGGTAGAAAATGGATGGATATAAATATAAATATATATATATATTTACATATATATAGATAGTGTGTCTGTGGGGGGGGGGTGGGGTTGTATGTATGTATGTATGTGTATATATGTGTGTGTACGTCTGTATGTGTGTGTATATGTATGTATATATGTGTGTATTTATATATGGATATATACTCCGTGTGTGTATATACTGTATGTGTACAGTATGTATATGTGTGTATGTTGTATGTATGTATGTATTAATGTATATATATAATATATATATACATATATACACACACATATATATATATATATATATATATATATATATATATATATATATATATATATATATATATATATATATATATATATATATATATATATATATATATATATATATACTGTATATATAGTGTGTGTTTTTGTATGAATGAATGTATGTGTATATATGTTTATATATATATATATATATATATATATATATATATATATATGTATATATATATATATATATATATATATATATATATATATATATAAATGTATATGTATATATGTAAAATACAATTATAACCAATATTTCTGAATAATTCCAACCCAAAGAATAAAATGTGTGTACATTAAAATGATTCTGATTCACATCTTATCCAATAACTGCTACCTTGATCATCAAAATAATAATAATAATAATAACAAGCCATGCAAATCATATTAGACTACAATGAGTTAAACTGTAAGAATATTAATATCCTACATTTCCGTATCTTGTTCTATGGTCGTCATCAGTGCGGAGACCACTTTTAGGCGCCTGTTTCAAATATCAAATTATATTCCCCCGCGGTACGGACGATATCGTCCTCCTGTATCGCACCGAGTATTGCGCCATTGCTCCTCAACTGTTCATGTTGCAATGAAAGATGACTTAAGGCCTCGTTAGCGCTGGTATCGTTCTGGTTGGAAGCGGTTTTAGGCAAGAACAAGGAGAGTCTGTGCTTATTTGAGAGATGAAAAAAACAGATTATTTCCCTCTCTTCTTTTTTAAGCAGCACCATTTGTCTCCTGCACGCTGTGATTAGGATTCAAGTGAGGCCCTCGGCGGGGGCTCCCGTGAGAGCGGCTCCCGGGGAGCCCAGCTAATCAGATCACTTCTCTCCAAATGAGACCTCCAGGGAATGAGATGCCCAAACAAAGTGAAACATGGAGAATGTTTCTCTCGACACCACGCTCTTATCTTGTCCTGTGAAGACACACACACACACCCCTCCAACCCCCCCACACCTATCAACAAATATGGAGGTCTGCACATCGCTCTTCAATTAGCTCACGCTAACGAGGCTAAGATTCTGCGTCCTAATGACGACATTTGGAAGAAGACTCTTAGCACATGATGATTGATGATGTCACACGTTAAAAGGAGTCCACGCACAACAACAACAACATGAGAAACGTGGGCATCCTCACAATATATTTGTTAATATTTTTAATTTTTTGTTTATTAATAACTGAAACCATGACAACACTTATATGTACCAAAGCTTACGACGTTAACAATAAACATCTCTCATGACAATACTATTAATGCAGGTATGTCCATTTTGCAGCCACAATCGTTAGCATTCTAATATTAACATGCTAGTTTTGTTTTGCTAATTTTGCAGTGTCAAATATTTAGTTACTTGACAAATGCTACGTGTTAGCTTGCTAAGGTTTTTCGGCGTGAAATATTTTACTTGACGAATGCTATATTTAAAGTTAAACTACCAATGATTGTCACACACACACACTAGGTGTGGCGAAATTATTCTCTGCATTTGACCCATCACCCTTGTTCACCCCCTGGGAGGTGAGGGGAGCAGTGGGCAGCAGCGGTGGCTGCGCCCGGGAATCTTTTTTGGTAATTTAACCCCCAATTCCAACCCTTGATGCTGAGTGCCAAGCAGGGAGGTAATGGGTCCCATTTTTATAGTCTTTGGTATGACTCGGCCGGGGTTTGAACTCACAACCTACCGATCCCAGGGCGGACACTCTTGAAACCCTTGAGATATATATATATATATATATATATATATATATATATATATATATATATATATATATATATATATATATATATATATATATATATATATATATATATATATATATATATATATATATATAGTATATATATATATATATATATATATAGTATATATATATATATATATATATATATATATATATATATATATATATATATATATATATATATATATATATATATATATATATATATATATATATATATATATATATATATCCATCAATCCATCCATCCATCTTCTTCCGCTCATCCGAAGTCGGGTCGCGGGGGCAGCAGCCTAAGCAAGGAAGCCCAGACTTTCCTCTCCCCAGCCACGTCGTCCAGCTCTTCCCGGGGGATCCCGAAGCGTTCCCAGGCCAGGCCCAACGTGTCCTGGGTCTTCCCCGTGGCCTCCTACCGGTCGGACGTGCCCTAAACACCTCCCTAAGGAGGCGTTCGGGTGGCATCCTGACCAGATGCCCGAACCACCTCATCTGGCTCCTCTCAATGTGGAGGAGCAGCGCCTTTACTTTGAGCTCCCCCCGGATGGCAGAGCTTCTCACCCTATCTCTAAGGGAGAGCCCCGCCACCCGGCGGAGGAAACTCATTTTGGCCGCTTGTACCCGTGATCTTGTCCTTTCGGTCATGATCCAAAGCTCATGACCATAGGTGTGGATGGGAACGTAGATCGACCGGTAAATTGAGAGCTTTGCCTTCCGGCTCAGCTCCTTCTTCACCACAACGGATCGATACAGCGTCAGCATTACTGAAGACGCCGCACCGATCCGCCTGTCGACCTCACGATCCACTCTTCCCTCACTCGTGAACAAGACTCCGAGGTAATTGAACTCCTCCTCTTGGGGCAGGGTCTCCTCCCCAACCCGGAGATGGCACTCCACCCTTTTCCAAGCGAGAACCATGGACTCTGACTTGGAGGTGCTGATTCTCATCCCAGTCGCTTCACACTCAACTGCAAACCGATCCAGTGAGAGCTGAAGATCCTGGCCAGATGAAGCCATCAGGACCACTTCATCTGCAAAAAGCAGAGACCTAATCCTGCAGCCACCAAACTGGATCCCCTCAACGCCTTGACTGCGCCTAGAAATTCTGTCCATAAAAGTTATGAACAGAATGGGTGACAAAGGGCAGCCTTGGCGGAGTCCAACCCTCACTGGAAACGTGTCCGACTTACTGCCGGCAATGCGGACCAAGCTCTGACACTGATCATACAGGGAGCGGACCGCCACAATCAGACAGTCTGATACCCCATACTCTCTGAGCACTCCCCACAGGACATCCAGAGGGACACGGTCGAATGCCTTCTCCAAGTCCACAAAGCACATGTAGACTGGTTGGGCAAACTCCCATGCACCCTCAAGGACCCTGCCGAGAGTATAGAGCTGGTCCACAGTTCCACGACCAGGACGAAAACCACACTGTTCCTCCTGGATCCGAGGTTTGACTATCTGGTGCAGCCTCCTCTCCAGTACACCTGAATAGACCTTACCGGGAAGGCTGAGGAGTGTGATCTCACGATAGTTGGAACACACCCTCCGGTTCCCCTTCTTAAAGACAGGAACCACCACCCCGGTCTGCCAATCCAGAGATACCGCCCCAGATGTCCACGCGATGCTGCAGAGTCTTGTCAACCAAGACAGCCCGACAGCATCCAGAGCCTTAAGGAACTCCGGGCGGATCTCATCCACCCCCGGGGCCTTGCCACCGAGGAGCTTTTTAACTACCTCAGCAACCTCAGCCCCAGAAATAGGAGAGCCCACCACAGATTCCCCAGGCACTGCATCCTCATAGGAAGACATTCTGGTGGGATTGAGGAGGTCTTCGAAGTATTACCTCCACCGATCCACAACATCCGCAGTCGAGGTCAGCAGAACACCATCCTCACCATAAACAGTGTCGACAGTGCAACCCTTTCTAAGGCGGCGGATGGTGGTCCAGAATCGCTTCGAAGCCGTCCAGAAGTCGTTTTCCATGGCTTCCCCGAACTCCTCCCATGTCCGAGTTTTTGCCTCTGTGACCACTGAAGCCGCACACCGCTTGGCCTGTCGGTACTTGTCCGCTGCCTCCGGAGTCCTATGAGCCAAAATAACCCGATAGGACTCTTTCTTCAGCTTGACGGCATCCCTCACCGCCGGTGTCCACCAACGGGTTCTAGGATTACCGCCACGGCAGGCACCAACTACCTTGCGGCCACAGCTCCAATCAGCCGCCTCGACAATAGAGGTGCGGAACATGGTCACAAACAAAAGTGCCAAAAAATGGTAGAGTAGAATACAGGTATCGATTCCTACAATGTTGACGTACAGCTAACTATTTATAGAACTCATGTACGGGGCAAGAATCAACTCAACTTTATTTATTTATAAAGCACATTTAAAATTTACCACAGGGGTAGCCAAAGTGCTGTACAATGGGCAGGTTAAAAGATAATACGAGAACCGAGCAAACACAACACAACACAAACAGAACACAATAAAAAATAAAATAAATAAAATAAATAAAATAAATAAAACATAAAAACAGGTTCACAGCAGGTGTATTATGGGGTGCCATTGCAGGATGGATATCACTCAGTGTTAAAAGCCATGGAATAAAAGTATGTTTTTAAGAGAGATTTAAAAACAGGAAGAGAGGAGGCTTGTCTAACACTAAGAGGTAGGTCGTTCCAGAGCTTGGGAGCAGCAGCGGCGAAAGCTCTGTCACCTCTAAGCTTCAGCAACATCCATGTATACTGTAGGTCTCCACCTTTTATGGTAAGGTCGGGTGGGTAAGGTGTGATCCGTACTGTACGCTACTGTACTTATAAAATCGGGAGTAGTAGAGCGTGACAGAGGTTAGCGTGGCTGATAGTCCTAGCGTTTGATATGCTAATTCCGCCATATGCCCGAACTCTCCGCCGGGAGTAGTCGACAGCTGGCTCGTCTCACACTCCATCAGACTGACGGGGCAGGTGGGGGTCGGGGGGTTGAGGAAGGGGTGACGGCCGCCGTTGGATGCCGACCGACGTTTTTTTTTTCTTTCACTGCGAGTAAATCATGACGTTTCCACTGCCCCCTATTCTTAGTCCCAGTTCCTTTTTTTCCCGCTTTGCTCATCAGTCTTCATCTGCTGGCTCTCCCATTTAAAGCTCCTAAAAGCCATGGGAGATGAATGTGAGGATATGTGGGCCAGCTCAGGTCCCGCCTCCATCCATCACCGCCAGTGCCAGTACAGTAGGTACAGTAGCACATCTATCACCATCACTGGACTTACATTACGACTGCATATCATTATCATATGGCACGTGTCAGGGGACAATGTGTCGCCGTACTATTGCGTCAATACCTGGCAACACAAGTGAGCGCACGAGTGCTGCTGCGGTTCACACTGACTACTCTAAAGCAACTTTCAGCACTTTAATAATGTTTAAATTCAATTTGAATATTTGGACAGTGTAATTGCTCTGATTTCGACGCCATCTTGTGGACGTTTGGGAGTAATTCACGTTAACGACCATGAATTGCACGTTGAAGTATACACAATTTCACATACTCTTAATATCCAATTATATCAATATGATATATATACATATATGTATATGTATAAATATGTGTATATATGTATATGTGTATATATCTGTATGTGTATATATATGTATATATATGTATATGTGTATATATATATATGTGTATGTGTATATGTATATATATGTGTGTGTATATATGTATATGTGCATATATGTGTATATATATATATATGTATATGTATATATTAGGGATGTCCGATAATGGCTTTTTGCCGGTATCCGATATTCCGATATTGTCCAACTCTTTAATTACCGATACCGATATCAACCGATACCGATATCAACTGATATATGCAGTCGTGGAATTAACACATTATTATGCCTAATTTGGACAACCATGTATGGTGAAGATAAGGTACTTTTTAAAAAAAATAATAAAATAAGATAACTACATTAAAAACATTTTCTTGAATAAAAAAGAAAGTAAAACAATATAAAAACAGTTACATAGAAAGTAGTAATTAATGAAAATGAGTAAAATTAACTGTTAAAGGTTAGTACTATTAGTGGACCAGCAGCATGCACAATCATGTGTGCTTACGGACTCTATCCCTTGCAGACTGTATTGATATATATTGGTATATAATGTAGGAACCTGCATATTGATAACAGAAAGAAATGGGGGGAGGGAGGTTTTTTGGGTTGGTGCACTAATTGTTAGTGTATCTTGTGTTTTTTATGTTGATTTAATAAAAAATAAAAATAAATTTAAAAAAAACAATACAGATAATAAAAAAACCGATACCGATAATTTCCGATATTACATTTTAACGCATTTATCGGCCGATATTATCGGACATCCCTAGTATATATATATATATTTATAGATATATATGTATATATATACTGTATATGTGTATATGTATATATATATTTTTTTTTTTAATGTACGCATATCTATTTATATGTTATATACTGTATGTGTGTATATATACAGTATTGTTACTTTACTGTCACGGGTGGGTTTACGCAGCGTGCTGCGAGGTTTGTTTCCCCGGGATGCAAACGGACTACTTTGGACAAGGTGTGCAGGTAAAAACATGATTTAATTATCCAACTAAGGAAACAAAGGCAAGCGTGCCAATCGCACGCGGAAGCTAAGGCAAACACTTAGGGCAGGAAACATACACGACTTACGTGGCGAGGCACGAGGCAAACAAATGACGCCAGACTGAGCGTGGAGAGCAAGGCGACTAAATAGCTCTCTGATTAGTGGTTGACCGCAGCTGAGCGTGGGACCACTAACCAGAGGCAGGTGAAAATAATAAGTAGCTATGGCAACCAAACCAAACTCAGGTGTCAAACAGGAACTACGGGAGTCCAAATCTAGCAGAACATAACAAAAACATGATCCAGACCACGGATCATGACACTTTACATGCAATTGACAACACAAGTGAGTGCATGAGTGCTGCTGCCACCGGGGGAAGCTGTGGTTCATTGAGGGAACAGCTGTGTCAGAATAATTGTATCTAAGTTAACACAAAACTTTGTGTTGCCATGAGCTCCCGGCGAGAGGACAAAAGCTGTCTTTGATCCTACCAAGAACAAGGCTTGTAAAACTCCACTGTGTAGGATGGGAAGCAACATGGAGGTGTTCTGTTTCTTTGATGTATTGTAATCCACAGAAAGATTTTGTCTCGACCTGAGAACTACAAAGCGGAGAGAAAGCAGGGCCTGATTCCCGTCCAGGCATCTTTTCTTTGAACTGTTCTGTGACCGAGGGCAACGGCTGTTTACGACCCCCCTCCCTTAGAAACAGCTGTTGCCATGTAATCAGAGAAAGTCCAAATAAACGAGGAGGCGTACAATCTTTCGTCAGAGCGTGGTGACACTGTGCAAGGGTACAGGTGTACGCGTTTCTCCTCACTGAGCAAAATGTAATTCTGTCTCTGTTTGATTCCTTGCTTCTTGTCTTGTTTAATAGATGTCATCAGTGTTTGAACCTGACAAGCTGTACACTGACTAAATGGGTTATACTTGTATAGCTTTACTTTTTCGACGCCATCTTGTGGATATTTGTGAGTAATTCACGTTAATGACCATGAATTGTACATTGAAGTATACACGCCGAACAGCATTTTTATATACGACCCGATCCACACAACTTTTCCCCACTCATGGAGCAAAATAAACCAACACAAAAAGTCAACACACATGGTCACACGTTACACAGCATGCTCACTGGACTTTGTTGGTGTTATAAAGACAAATGTCCAAGCACGACACATAATTCAAAATTGCACCCATTTACCTCCAACGCAATGCATGATGGGAAAAATGCAAAACACTCTCTCCACATATTAGCTGCTTGATTATTTCCGATTGATTACAAAACTTTAAGAAGGTCGTCACAGAAGTAAACAAGAAAGGAGTCAAACTTTCACATACTCTCAATGTCCAAGTATGTTAATGATTATTATATATCTATTATATTGATATAATATATATACATGTATGTACATGTATGAATATGTGTATATGTATATGTGTATATGTAGACATGTATATGTGTATATACATATACAGTAAAACCTGTATGTACCTTTCAGCATTAATGGCGCCTTCACAGATGTGTAAGTTACCCATGTCTTGGGCACTAATACACCCCCATACCATCACACATGCTGGCTTTTACACTTTGCGCCTAGAACAATCCGGATGGTTCTTTTTCTCTTTGGTCCGGAGGACACGACGTCCACAGTTTCCAAAAACAATTTGAAATGTGGACTCGTCAGACCACAGAACACTTTTCCACTTTGTATCAGTCCATCTTAGATGAGCTCAGGCCCAGCGGTGTTGTTGATAAACGGTTTTCGCCTTGCATAGGAGAGTTTTAACTTGCACTTACAGATGTAGCGACCAACTGTAGTTACTGACAGTGGGTTTTTGAAGTGTTCCTGAGCCCATGTGGTGATATCCTTTACACACTGATGTCGCTTGTTGATGCAGTACAGCCTGAGGGATGGAAGGTCACGGGCTTAGCTGCTTACGTGCAGTGATTTCTCCAGATTCTCTGAACCCTTTGATGATATTACGGAGCGTAGATGGTGAAATCCCTAAATTCCTTGCAATAGCTGGTTGAGAAAGGTTTTTCTTAAACTGTTCAACAAGTTGCTCACGCATTTGTTGACAAAGTGGTGACCCTCGCCCCATCCTTGTTTGTGAATGACTGAGCATTTCATGGAATCTACTTTTATACCCAATCATGGCACCCACCTGTTCCCAATGTGCCTGTTCACCTGTGGGATGTTCCAAATAAGTGTTTGATGAGCATTCCTCAACTTTATCTGTATTTATTGCCACCTTTCCCAACTTCTTTGTCACATGTTGCTGGCATCAAATTCTAAAGTTAATGATTATTTGCAAAAAAAAAAAGTTTATCAGTTTGAACATCAAATATGTTGTCTTTTGTAGCATATTCAACTGAATATGCGTTGAAAATGATTTGCAAATCATTGTATTCCGTTTATATTCACATCTAACACAATTTCCCAACTCATATGGAAACGGGGTTTGTATATATATATATATATATATATATATATATATATATATATATATATATATATATATATATATATATATATATATATATATATATATATATATATATATATATATATATATGTATTTATGTATATATATGTATGAATATGTGTAAATGTGTATATGTGTATATGTAAATGTGTATATGTAAAAGTGTATATGTGTGTGTATATATACACTACCGTTCAAAAGTTTGGGGTCACATTGAAATGTCCTTATTTTTGAAGGAAAAGCACTGTACTTTTCAATGAAGATAACTTTAAACTAGTCTTAACTTTAAAGAAATACACTCTATACATTGCTAATGTGGTAAATAACTATTCTAGCTGCAAATGTCTGGTTTTTGGTGCAATATCTACATAGGTGTATAGAGGCCCATTTCCAGCAACTATCACTCCGGTGTTCTAATGGTACAATGTGTTTGCTCATTGGCTCAGAAGGCTAATTGATGAGTAGAAAACCCTTGTGCAATCATGTTCACACATCTGGAAACAGTTTAGCTTGTTACAGAAGCTACAAAACTGACCTTCCTTTGAGCAGATTGAGTTTCTGGAGCATCACATTTGTGGGGTCAATTAAACGCTCAAAATGGCCAGAAAAAGAGAACTTTCATCTGAAACTCGACAGTCTATTCTTGTTCTTAGAAATGAAGGCTATTCCACTAAATTGTTTGGGTGACCCCAAACTTTTGAACGGTAGTGTATATATATATATATATATATATATATATATATATATATATATATATATATATATATATATATATATATATATATATATATATATATATATACTGTATGTATTTATGTATATATATGTATATGTATGAATATGTGTAAATGTGTATATGTGTGTGTATATATATATATATATATATATATATATATATATATATATATATATATATATATATATATGTATATATATATGCATATGTGTATATATATGTGTATATGTATATAAGTGAAAATATATGTGTGTGTATATGTGTGTATGTATATGTATGTGTATATATACGTGTATATGTGTATATATATATATATGTGTGTGTATGTGTATATATATGTATGTGTATATATACATGTGTATGTGTGTATATATATATATGTATGTATGTATATATGTATATGTATATGTATATATACATATGTATATATTTATTTTTATTTTATTTTTTTTATAAATATGTACGCATGTGTATTTATATGTTATGTATGTACATATATATATACAGTATTGTTACTTTACATGCAGTCGGCTTTCGGCCCCTGGTCAGATTGTTTCAGCCCAAGTCAAAAAGTTTGGTAGAACAAAATGCTTGCTGAAATGCCAGCGCTGTCCTCACTTTATCAGCCACCGTATCGCCACCGAAGGCGCGATCCGCCGCGAGTGGATATCAGCGTGCGGCTGCGTGGCCGTGTCATCTGCACATGAAGTTCTTTGCTCCAAAACACACAAAATATGAGCGTGCCAATAAAGATTAGGCTGCTTGTCAGGACTGCCAACAGTCCCCCAACAAAACAAATAGCTTATCGCTGCTGTCAGCCATGTTTGTTGTTTACATTTGGAGCCGGGATTATGTCATCGGCAAGATTTGCCGCGCTCGTCGATTGCAGCAAACTTATTTTCGTGTCCACATAAACGTGTTGTCGACATAAGGAGGATACGACTTATGGGGTTGCGCTGAATATAAACATGTTTTTTTGTTTGGCATTAATACTTCTATTGTTACATCAGGTGGAGTACTGGAAGTTTCATCACCACTAAAAGTTACGCAACAAATATCGTATCGACGCAACAAACATAACGTATCGACCACGATATCAAAAATATCAACTTTATTTCTGGCTTTAGTCTGATTGAGTGTTATCATGATACTGATTTCATAACCTCCATACTGATATGACAATGATACCACTGCTTTTATAACTCTGATACTCATATGATGATGATACTGCTGATGGTATAACAGTGACACTGATATGAGGATCTTACTAATTTCATAACCTTGATACTAATACAATGATGAGACTGTTGACTTTTCTATCAGTGATACTGATATGATGATGATACTACAGATTTCAAAGTCTTGATACTGATATGATGATTTTATAACCTTGATACTGGCGTGATTATGATCCTACTTAATACTGATGCAATGATTTAATAACCCTGATACTAATACAATGATGAGACTGTTGACTTTTCTATCAGTGATACTGATGTGATGATGATACTACAGATTGCATAGTCTCGATACTGATATGATGATTTCATAACATTGATACTACCATGATTATGATCCTACTTATTTTATAACCTTTATACTGATATGATGATGATACTACAGATTTCATAGTCTTGATACTGATGTGATGATTTTATAACTTTGATACTGGCGTGATTATGATCCTACTTAATACTGATACGATGATTTAATAACCTTGATACTAATACAATGATGAGACTGTTGACTTTTCTATCAGTGATACTGATATGTTGATGATACTACAGATTTCATAGTCTTGATACTGATGATGATTTTATAATCTTGATACTGGCATGATTATGATCCTACTTAATACTGATACAATGATTTCATAACGTTGATACTAATAAAACGATGAGACTGTTGACTTTTCTATCAGTGATACTGATATGATGATGATACTACAGATTGCATAGTCTCGATACTGATATGATGATTTCATAACATTGATACTATCATGATTATGATCCTACTTATTTTATAACCTTCATACTGATATGATGATGATACTACAGATTTCATAGTCTTGATACTGATGTGATGATTTTATAACCTTGATACTGGCATGATTATGATCCTACTTAACACTGATATGATGATTTAATAACCCTGATACTAATAAAAGGATGAGACTGTTGACTTTTCTATCAGTGATACTGATATGTTGATGATACTACAGATTTCACAGTCTTGATACTGATGATGATTTTATAGTCTTGATATTGGCATGATTATGATCCTACATATTTTATAACTTTAATACTGATACGATGATTTCATAACATTAATACTAATACAATGATGAGACTGTTGACTTTTCTATCAGTGATACTGATATGATGATGATACTACAGACTGCATAGTCTCGATACTGTGTAGAGTAATGTAATGTGTAGAGTAATGTGATATAATGTGTAAAGTAATGTAAAGTGTAGGGTAATGTGATGTGTAGAATAATGTAATGTGTAGAGTAATGTAATGTAATGTGTAAAGTAATGTAATGTGTAGAGTAATGTAAAGTGTAGAGTAATGTAATGTGTAGAGTAATGTAAAGTGTAGAGTAATGTAATGTGTAGATAATGTGATGTGTAGAGTAATGTAATGTAATGTGTAAAGTAATGTGATGTGTAGAGTAATGTGATGTAATGTGTAAAGTAATGTAATGTGTAGAGTAATGTAATGTGTAGATAATGTGATGTGTAGAGTAATGTAATGTAATGTGTAAAGTAATGTGATGTAATGTGTAAAGTAATGTAATGTGTAGAGTAACGTAATGTGTAGATAATGTGATGTGTAGAGTAATGTGATGTAATGTGTAAAGTAATGTAATGTGTAGAGTAATGTAAAGTGTAGAGTAATGTAATGTGTAGAGTAATGTAAAGTGTAGAGTAATGTAAAGTGTAGAGTAATGCAATGTGTAGAGTTATGTAATGTGTAAAGTAATGTAATGTGTAGAGTAATGTAAAGTGTAGAGTAATGTCATGTGTAGAGTTATGTAATGTGTAGAGTAATGTGATGTGTAGAGTAATGGGCTGTGTAGAGTAATGTGATGTAATGTGTAAAGTAATGTAATGTGTAGAGTAATGTAAAGTGTAGAGTAATGTGATGTGTAATGTGTAGATTAATGTAATGTGTTGAGTAATGTGTAGAGTAATGTATTGTGTAGAGTAATGTGATATTTAGAGTAATGTAATGTGTAGATTAATGTGATGTGTAGAGTAATGTGTAGAGTAATGTATTGTGTAGAGTAATGTGATATTTAGAGTAATGTAATGTGTAAAGTAATGTAATGTGTAGAGTAATGTGATTTTTAGAGTAATGTAATGTGTAAAGTAATGTGTAGAGTAATGTGATAATTAGAGTAATGTAATGTGTAAAGTAATGTAATGTGTAGAGTAATGTGATATTTAGAGTAATGTAGTGTGTAAAGTAATGTAATGTGCAGAGTAATGTAATGTGTAAAGTAATGTAATGTGCAGAGTAATGTGATATGTAGAGTAATGTAATGTGTAAAGTAATGTGATGTGTAGAGTAATGTGATATTTAGAGTAATGTGTAAAGTAATGTAATGTGTAGAGTAATGTGATATTTAGAGTAATGTGTAAAGTAATGTAATGTGTAGAGTAATGTAATGTGTAGAGTAATGTAATGTGTAGAGTAATGTAATGTGTAGAGTAATGTGATATTTAGAGTAATGTAATGTGTAGAGTAATGTAATGTGTAGAGTAATGTGATATTTAGAGTAATGTAATGTGTAGAGTAATGTAATGTGTAGAGTAATGTAATGTGTAAAGTAATGTAATGTGTAGAGTAATGTGATATTTAGAGTAATGTAATGTGTAGAGTAATGTGATGTGTAGAGTAATGTTCTGCTGGATCTACTCTTTATTTTATGCTGCCCTTTTTTGCTGCAGCTGTTACATATACTGTAATACTGTACTTTGTTATATATTGTATATATTATATAATAATATAATATATCAGTATATATTATATACTGTATATATAACGTGTAAATATTACATATATGTTATGTTGCTACTATGGTACATTTTGAGTCTACTTTATACGTTTTGTTTCCGCCCTCAGCTGAGCTACTGTGTGGAACAATTTCCCTGGTGGATAATTACAGTTTGTCTAAGTGTAAAGTCTGTGACGTGACGTCCAAACAAACAAACAAAGAAAGAGGACAGTATCCTAACACGGATCGTTTGACTCTTCAAAAGTGGAAATTTCCGGCAGATATCGGAGCAGAAGACGCTCCACAACGACCGCCATCTCCCAGGAAAGCGGCGTTAGAAAGTATATCCGGCGCTCTGATGTATTCACCGCGCTTACCAGGAAGACGCTCCCCCGTGTTTTTACACGAGCAAACATTTGCTTGGCTGCCTCCGACGCGGCGCGGCGAGCTCCAGCCTCGGGGCGCGGAACCACGGCGAGCAGATGGTCCGATCCAATTTGTGCGTCTGTGCGGAAGGAAACGGCGAGGACAGGAGAGCGGGAATGTTCTAGATCAGGGGTGTCCAATGTCAGGCCCGGGGGACATTGGACGCCCACCGCTACTTTTTTATTGACCAGCGACTTTTGCGCAGATGACATTTTACACGACTTTAGAAGATTACACAGAAAACAATCAAAATGGCAGCTGCAAACCAAAATGGTTTATATTGTATACTATATGTCTTGTCATGATGAACAATTGTTAATATAAGCTATATTTTATATACTTTATATTATTTATAGCATAATATAAGCTATAAAAGGCTTCGGATTGTTCTACATTTCCCACAAATAAGTTAGCCAGGCTAGAGTTAACAAGGTTAACAGGAAGTTAGCTAAGTCACCAGGAAGTGAGGCAGGCTACCAGGAAGTTGGCTAAGCTACCAGGAAATTAGCCAGGCTAGAATCAACAAAATCACCAGGAAATTAACTAAGCTACTAGGAAGTTATCTAGGCAGTCTACCAAGAAATTAGCTAAAATTCTAGGACGTTAGCCAGGCTACAGTAAGCAAAATGACCAGGAAGTTAGCGAGTCTAGCAGGAAGTTAGCTAAGCTACTAGAAAGTTAACCAGGCTAGGGTTAGCAAGGTTACCAGGAAGTTAGCTAAGTCACCAGGAAGTGAGGCAGGCTACCAGGAAGTTGGCTAAGCTACCAGGAAATTAGCCAGGCTAGAATCAACAAAATCACCAGGAAATTAACTAAGCTACTAGGAAGTTATCTAGGCAGTCTACCAAGAAATTAGCTAAAATTCTAGGACGTTAGCCAGGCTACAGTAAGCAAAATGACCAGGAAGTTAGCGAGTCTAGCAGGAAGTTAGCTAAGCTACTAGAAAGTTAACCAGGCTAGGGTTAGCAAGGTTACCAGGAAGTTAGCTAAGTCACCAGGAAGTGAGGCAGGCTACCAGGAAGTTGGCTAAGCTACCAGGAAATTAGCCAGGCTAGAATCAACAAAATCACCAGGAAATTAACTAAGCTACTAGGAAGTTATCTAGGCAGTCTACCAAGAAATTAGCTAAAATTCTAGGACGTTAGCCAGGCTACAGTAAGCAAAATGACCAGGAAGTTAGCGAGTCTAGCAGGAAGTTAGCTAAGCTACTAGAACGTTAACCAGGCTAGGGTTAGCAAGGTTACCAGGAAGTTAGCTAAGTCACCAGGAAGTGAGGCAGGCTACCAGGAAGTTGGTTAAGTTACCATGACGTTAGCCAGGCTAGAGTTAGCAAGGTTACCAGGACATTAGCCAGGCTAGACGTAACAATATCACCAGGAAGTTAGCCAAGCTTTAAATAAGTTAGCCAGGCTAGAGTTAGCAAGGTCACCAGGAAGTTAGCTAAGCTTCCAGGACATTAGCCAGGCTAGACGTAACAAGATCACCAGGAAGTTAGCAAAGCTACCACGACATTAGCCAGGCTAGACTTAACATCGTCACCGGGAAGCTAGCTAAGCTACAAATAAGTTAGCCAGGCTAGAGTTAGCAAGGTTAACAGGAAGTTAGCTAAGTCACCAGGAAGTGAGGCAGCCTACCAGGAAGTTGGTTAAGTTACCATGACATTAGCCAGGCTAGAATTAACAAAATCACCAGGAAGTTAGCTAAGTCACCAGGAAGTGAGGCAGGCTACCAGGAAGTTGGCTAAGCTACCAGGACATTAGCCAGGCTAGAATTAACAAAATCACCAGGAAGTTAGCTAAGCTACTAGGAAGTTAGCCAGGCAGTCTACCAGGAAATTAGCTACAAATCTAGGACGTTAGCCAGGCTACAGTAAGCAAAATGACCAGGAAGTTAGCGAGTCTAGCAGGAAGTTAGCTAAGCTACTAGGAAGTTAGCCAGTCTAGCAGGAAGTTAGCTAAGCTACTAGAAAGTTAACCAGGCTAGGGTTAGCAAGGTTACCAGGAAGTTAGCTAAGTCACCAGGAAGTGAGGCAGGCTACCAGGAAGTTGGTTAAGTTACCATGACGTTAGCCAGGCTAGAGTTAGCAAGGTTACCAGGACATTAGCCAGGCTAGACGTAACAATATCACCAGGAAGTTAGCCGAGCTACAAATAAGTTAGCCAGGCTAGAGTTAGCAAGGTCACCAGGAAGTTAGCTAAGCTTCCAGGACATTAGCCAGGCTAGACGTAACAAGATCACCAGGAAGTTAGCTAAGCTACCACGACATTAGCCAGGCTAGACTTAACAAGGTCACCGGGAAGCTAGCTAAGCTACAAATAAGTTAGCCAGGCTAGAGTTAGCAAGGTTACCAGGAAGTTAGCTAAGTCACCAGAAAGTGAGGCAGGCTACCAGGAAGTTGGTTAAGTTACCATGACGTTAGCCAGGCTAGAGTTAGCAAGGTCACCAGGAAGTTAGCTAAGTCACCAGGAAGTGAGGCAGGCTATCAGGAAGTTGGTTGAGTTACCATGACGTTAGCCAGGCTAGAGTTAGCCAGGTCACCAGGAAGTTAGCCAGGCTACCAGGACATTAGCCAGGCTAGACTTAGCAAGGTCACCAGGAAGTTAGCCAGGTTACCAGGAAGTTAGCCAGGCTAGACTTAGCAAGGTCACCAGGAAGTTAGCCAGGTTACCAGGAAGTTAGCCAGGCTAGACATAACAAAATCACCAGGAAGTTAGCTAAGCTTCCAGGACATTAGCCAGGCTAGACTTAGCAAGGTTACCAGGAAGTTAGCCAGGTTACCAGGACATTAGCCAGGCTAGACTTAGCAAGGTCACCAGGAAGTTAGCTAAGTCACCAGGAAGTGAGGCAGGCTACCAGGAAGTTGGTTAAGTTACCATGACGTTAGCCAGGCTAGAGTTAGCCAGGTCACCAGGAAGTTAGCCAGACTACCAGGACATTAGCCAGGCTCGACTTAGCAAGGTCACCAGGAAGTTAGCCAGGTTACCAGGAAGTTAGCCAGGCTAGACTTAGCAAGGTCACCAGGAAGTTAGCCAGGTTACCAGGAAGTTAGCCAGGCTAGACGTAACAAAATCACCAGGAAGTTAGCTAAGCTTCCAGGACATTAGCCAGGCTAGACTTAGCAAGGTCACCAGGAAGTTTGCCAGGCTACCAGGACATTAGCCAGGCTAGAGTTAACAAGATCACCAGGAAGTTAGCTAAGCTACAAATAAGTTAGCCAGGCTAGAGTTAGCAAGGTTACCAGGAAGTTGGCTAAGTCACCAGGAAGTGAGGCAGGCTACCAGGAAGTTGGTAAGTTACCATCACGTTAGCCAGGCTAGACTTAGCAAGGTTACCAGGAAGTTAGCTAAGTTACCAGGAAGTTAGCTAAGCTACCAGGAATTTAGCCAGGCTAGCAGGAAGTTAGCTAAGTTACCAGGAAGTTAGCTAAGTTAGCAGGAAGTTAGCTAAGCTACCAGGAAATTAGCACGCCTAGCAGGAAGTTAGCTAAGTTACCAGGAAGTTAGCTAAGTTAGCAGGAAGTTAGTTAAGCTACCAGGAAATTAGCAAGCCTAGCAGGAAGTTAGCTAAGTTACCAGGACATTAGCCAGGCTAGAGTTAGCCAGGCTAGCAGGAAGTTAGCTAAGTTACCAGGAAGTGAGGCAGGCTACCAGGAAGTTGGTTAAGTTACCATGACGTTAGCCAGGCTAGACTTAGCAAGGCTAGCAGGAAGTTAGCTAAGTTAGCAGGAAGTTAGCTAAGTTAACAGGAAGTTAGCTAAGTTAGCAGGAAGTTAGCTATGCTACCATGAAATTAGCACACCTAGCAGGAAGTTAGCTAAGTTAGCAGGAAGTTAGCTAAGCTACCAGGACATTAGCCAGGCTAGCAGGAAGTTAGCTAAGTCACCAGGAAGTGAGGCAGGCTACCAGGAAGTTGGTTAAGTTACCAGGACATTAGCTAAGTTACCAGGAAGTTAGCTAAGTTACCAGGAAGTGAGTCAGTGTACTAAAGGTAAGTACACAAGTTGACTTCCTCTCTAAACTTTCATCTTTTCTTCATGGTCGTCCAAGTTGTCGATTATTAGAATGAAAAAGGTGAGTGAAAAAGGTGAGTACTGACCTGGTGAGGTTGCATTGTCTTCATATACTTCATCTTAGACTCTTTCTGTTTTCCCGCCTAGTTTGTCCTTTCTTCCTTGACGAGCTTGTTTAGGAGGAGAAAGAATAAACACGAGCAAGAAGAACGACGTCTTTGTGTCTCGCCGTCCTGAGAGAACACAAACCAGTCTTGTTCAGGAGTAAAACGAGTGTAAGCACATCTGGTGGCTTCAAAAGACGCCATCTTTAAGTGAGCTAAATTAAGTCTCATTTCAGCCCCCGGAGCCTTTTTCTTTTTTCTCCCCGTGAAGAGTCCTCGCCATTATGTGCTCTTGTCCCCCAGGAGCCTTAAGAGCTTTAAGAGCAAACATTTACGCTTGGCGAAAGGTTAAAAAGACGCACGGCGTCGCGGGAACATCTTGAGGCACTCGCCGATCACCACCTTTCATTCCGACATACGTCCACCTTTTGGATGCTAAAGTAGTTACAGAGTGAGACATCACTCGAATCATATCTTCTTTTCTTTCACTTCTGAGTCTCATTTGCAAGCATTGCATACAGCAGGTAAGGTAGTGTTTTCGCCTCGTTCCTGTGAGAATCCTGCGTGTGACTGAAGCATTAAGGAGTGGGACTATCCAGGACTGACTGTACGCACTATCCGCCTAAGAAGGAGAATTTAATCATTAACTGGTGAAAGGTAGCAGCAAGAAGAAGAAGGAACATGTAATTATTAACTGGTGAAAGGTAGCACCAAAAAGAAGAAGGATTATTGAATCATTAACTGGTGAAAAGTAGCAGCAAGAAGAAGAAGAAGGAGAATTTGATCATTAACTGGTGAAAGGTAGCAGCAAGAAGAAGAAGGATCATTTAAGCAATGACAGGTGAAAGGTAGCAGCAAGAAGAAGAATGAAAATGTAACCATTAACTGGTGAAAGGTAGCACCAAAAAGAAGGAGGATAATTGAATCATTAACTGGTGAAAAGTAGCAGCAAGAAGAAGAAAGAAAATGTAATCATTAACTGGTGAAAGGTAGCACCAAAAGGAAGAAGGATAATTGAATCATTAACTGGTGAAAAGTAGCAGCAAGAAGAAGAAGGAAAATGTAATCATCAACTGGTGAAAGGTGGCACCGAAAAAGAAGAAGGATAATTGAATCATTAACTGGTGAAAAGTAGCAGCAAGAAGAAGAAGGAGAATTTAATCGTTAACTGGTGAAAGGTAGCAGCAAGAAGAAGAAGGAGAATTTAAGCATTGACAGGTGAAAGGTAGCAGCAAGAAGAAGAAGGAAAATGTAACCATTAACTGGTGAAAGGTAGCACCAAAAAGAAGGAGGAAAATTGAATCATTAACTGGTGAAAAGTAGCAGCAAGAAGAAGAAAGAAAATGTAATCATTAACTGGTGAAAGGTAGCACCAAAAGGAAGAAGGATAATTGCATCATTAACTGGTGAAAAGTAGCAGCAAGAAGAAGAAGGAAAATGTAATCATTAACTGGTGAAAGGTGGCACCGAAAAAGAAGAAGGATAATTGAATCATTAACTGGTGAAAAGTAGCAGCAAGAAGAAGAAGGAGAATTTAAGCATTGACAGGTGAAAGGTAGCAGCAAGAAGAAGGAACATGTAATTATTAACTGGTGAAAGGTAGCACCAAAAAGAAGAAGGATAATTGAATCATTAACTGGTGAAAAGTAGCAGCAAGAAGAAGAAGGAGAATTTGATCATTAACTGGTGAAAGGTAGCAGCAAGAAGAAGAAGGATAATTTAAGCAATGACAGGTGAAAGGTAGCAGCAAGAAGAAGAATGAAAATGTAACCATTAACTGGTGAAAGGTAGCACCAAAAAGAAGAAGGATAATTGAATCATTAACTGGTGAAAAGTAGCAGCAAGAAGAAGAAGGATCATTTAATCATTAACTGGTGAAATGCAGCAGCAAGAAGGATGATTTAATAATTAACTGGTGAAATGCAGCAGCAAGAAGGATCATTTAATAATTACCTGATGAAAGGTAGCAGCAAGAAGGATCATTTAATAATTAACTGGTGAACGGTAGCAGCAAGGGGAATGGTTATTCAATAATTAACTGGTGAAAGGTAGCAGCAAGAAAAAGAAGGATAATTTAATCATTAACTGGTGAAAGGTAGTACCAAAAAGAAGGATCATTTAATCATTAACTGGTGAAAGGTAGCACCAAAAAGAAGAAGGATAATTTAATCATTGACTGGTGAAAACTAGCAGCAAGAAGAAGAAGGAAAATGTAATCATTAACTGGTGAAATGTAGCAGCAAGAAGGATATTTTAATAATTAACAGGTGAAAGGCAGCAGCAAGAAGGATAATTTAATAATTAACTGGTGAAATGCAGCAGCAGGAAGAAGGATCATTTAATAATTACCTGGTGAAAGGTAGCAGCAGGAAGGATAATTTAATAATTAAGTGGTGAAATGCAGCAGCAAGAAGGATCATTTAATAATTAACTGGTGAAATGCAGCAGTAAGAAGGAGAGGGATAATTTTACAATTAACTGGTGAAATGCAGCAGCAAGAAGGATCATTTAACAATTACCTGGTGAAAGGTAGCAGCAAGAAGGATCCTTTAATAATTAACTGGTGAAAGGTAGCAGCAAGAAGAATGGTTATTTAATAATTAACTGGTGAAAGGTAGCAGCAAGAAAAAGAAGGATAATTTAATAATTAACTGGTGAAAGGTAGTACCAAAAAGAAGGATAATTTAATCATTAACTGGTGAAAGGTAGCACCAAAAAAAAGAAGGATAATTGACTCATTAACTGGTGAAAAGTAGCAGCAGGAAGAAGAAGGAAAATGTAATCATTAACTGGTGAAATGTAGCAGCAAGAAGGATAATTTAATAATTAACTGGTGAAAGGCAGCAGCAAGAAGGATAAAATAATAATTAACTGGTGAAATGCAGCAGCGAGAGGAAGGTTCATTTAATAATTACCTGGTGATAGGTAGCAGCAAGAAGGATAATTTAATAATTAATTGGTGAAAGGTAGCAGCAAGAATGATAATTTAATAATTAACTGGTGAAAGGTAGCAGCAAGACAGATAATTTAATAATACACTGGTGAAAGGCAGCAGCAAGAAGGATAATTTAATAACTAAGTGGTGAAATGCAGCAGCAAGAAGGATAATTTAATAATTAACTGGTGAAATGCAGCAGCCAGAAGGATCATTTAATAATTGACTGGTGAAAGGTAGCAGCAAAAAGAAGGATAATTTAATAAATACCCGGTGAAAGGTAGCAGCAAGAAGAAGGATAATTCAATAATTAACTGGTGAAATGCAGCAGCAAGAAGGATATTTTATTAATTAACTGGTGAAATGCAGCAGCAAGAAGGATCATTTAATAATTAACTGGTGAAAGGTAGCAGCAAGAAGGATCATTTATTAATTAGCTGGTGAAATGCAGCAGCAAGAAGGATCATTTAATAATTAACTGGTGAAAGGTAGCAGCAAGAAGGAGAGGGATAATTTGACAATTAACAGGTGAAATGCAGCAGCAAGAAGGATCATTGAATAATTAACTGGTGAAAGGCAATTATTTCACTGACAGACTACAATTACCTAACATAATAAGACACACACTCTACTGTAATACTTTTTTTATTCATTATATTATTTTATTTTATTGTAATAAATATTTTTATTTCTTTATTTGTGTTTTAAATTAAAATGGTATTATTATTTTATTGTAATCATTTGTTTGTATTCATTTGAACATTATTTTATTGTAATACATATTGTTTTAATCCTATTTCTATTATGTTTTTATTTTTTTACTGTAAAACATGTAATGTCATCATTTACAGTAATAATAGTCTTAACACACAAACACTTCTTAAGTTGTCACATGTGCTCTAATATGCATATTTTTATTATTAATAAAAGACTAAGAAAAGAAACGTCAATCAGATTTTACATTTTAATTTTATTAATCATTTTTAAAAACGCAGTAGAGTGAAGTCAAAGTGGCGATTGTTAATAATGAACACATGAATATTTCATCAATCCAACATGGAGGACGATGTTGTGAGGCAGCAGGCTTCGCTACACATCTTAAAGTACAGCTCTACATACCTCCATGTAAGTTTGGATCATTTGGTCTTCGGCTAACATGCTAACCTAGCATGATTGTTGTTAAAACGCGGGTGTAATGTTAGTGATGTCATACATCTACTATGTCGGGCAAGTGCTCACTTAGTCTTTTCCAGTGTCGTCCGTCCAAATCATTCCCTCGTTAGCGTCACCATCGACCCATTGTTGATTAAAGCCATTTCAGGTGTCGCCTGTAGCGCCAGCAGCAGACGACCATCTCGGTTCACGCACACACAAACAAAGTGAAAGTGAATCTTTTGTCTTCCAGCATCCGATTGTTATTGTGATGTCATGTTCAAAGCATCTGATTGTTATTGTGATGTCATGTTCAAAGCATCCGATTGTTATTGTGATGTCATGTTCTAAGCATCCGATTGTTATTGTGATGTCATGTTCAAAGCATCCGATTGTTATTGTGATGTCATGTTCTAAGCATCCGATTGTTATTGTGATGTCATGTTCTAAGCATCCGATTGTTATTGTGATGTCATGTTCAAAGCATCTGATTGTTATTGTGATGTCACGTTCAAAGCATCTGATTGTTATTGTGATGTCATGTTCTAAGCATCTGATTGTTATTGTGATGTCATTTTCTACGCATCCGATTGTTATTGTGATGTCATGTTCAAAGCATCCTATTGTTATTGTGATGTCATGTTCAAAGCATCTGATTGTTGTGATGTCATGTTTAAAGCATCCGATTGTTATTGTGATGTCATGTTCTAGGCATCCGATTGTTATTGTGATGTCATGTTCAAAGCATCCGATTGTTATTGTGATGTCATGTTCAAAGCATCTGATTGTTATTGTGATGTCATGTTCAAAGCATCTGATTGTTATTGTGATGTCATGTTCAAAGCATCCGATTGTTATTGTGATGTCATGTTCAAAGCATCCGATTGTTATTGTGATGTCATGTTCAAAGCATCCGATTGTTATTGTGATGTCATGTTCTAAGCATCCGATTGTTATTGTGATGTCATGTTCAAAGCATCTGATTGTTGTGATGTCATGTTCAAAGCATCAGATTGTTGTTGTGATGTCATGTTCAAAGCATCCGATTGTTATTGTGATGTCATGTTCAAAGCATCCGATTGTTATTGTGATGTCATGTTTCCACGCCAGCTAGCCCCTTTGTGTCGCTAACCACATTAGCATGGGCGCTGAGCCGCGTGTCACAAACATTCTAATCCTTCCAGAAACAACATCCAACACGTTTATTGTTTGCTCTTCTGGCAACATTTTGTTTTTTTCCTACTTTCTGCTTTGGCGCCAAGACGCCTGAAAGTACTCAAATATAACAAATAGTTGAAATATGGTTCATAAAAAATGTTGATTTACTGTATAAACATTGCTGTAAGTTATTTAGACTTTCTAGCTTGTTTGTCCTAGTGGACTTGCGGTAGTCAGGAAGTGGTGTGTTGCTAATTATTTTATTTTATTTATTTATTTATTTATTTATTTATTTTTTATTTATTTATTTATTTATTTATTTATTTATTTATTTTATTTTATTTTATTTATTTATTTATATTTATTTTTATTTTTATTTTTTTTGTATAAACTTTTATTTATAAATTTATTGCTATTTATTTTAAACACGCTCGTCTTGTTTCTTGTTGACGTCTACAAAGTATGTTATGCCTATTAATAATCCGCTGTAATATTCATCTTAGTTGTCTAGTTTAAAATACAGGATCTTTGACTACTGTTTTGTAGTTGGTCCCTAAAATGTTGACGTTTTTCTGTCACAGAGAGGATCTTTGGCAAGAGTTTTTGGCTGTAGGTCCTAAAAAAAAACAGCAACATGCTCCTGTCATATAGATGATCTTTGACTAGCATTTTTGGCCCCTAAAAGCAGTGGTGTTCTCCTGTCAAAAAGAGGATCTTTGATTAGTGTTTTTGGAGTAAATCCCCCAAAACAGCAAAGCACTCCTGTCAAACAGACAATCTTTGACTCCTGTTTTTGTAGTCGGTCCTCTAAAACAGCAAAGCACTCCTGTCATATAGATGATCTTTGACTAGCATTTTTGGCAGGGGGTCCCTAAAAGCAGTGGTGTTCCCCGGTCAAATAGAGGATCTTTGATTGGTGTTTTTGGAGTAAATCCCCCAAAACAGCAAAGCACTCCTGTCATATAAAGGATCTTTGACTTGTGTTTTGTCATAGGGTTCTTCAAACGAGCAGTGCGCACCTGTTAAATAGAGGATCTTTGATTAGCATTTTTGGAGTAAATCCCCCAAAACAGCAAAGCACTCCCGTCATTTAAAATATCTTTGACTTGTTTTTTTTCATAGGGTTCTTCAAAGGAGGATCTTTGATTAGCATGTTTGGCAGTAGGCCATTTAAAGCAGCATAGTGCTCCTGTTAAATACAGGATCTTTGACTGTGTTTTAGCAGTGGGCTTAGAAAAACAGCAGCATGCTCCTGTCATATAGATGATCTTTGACTAGCATTTTTGGCAGGGGGTCCCTAAAAGCAGTGGTGTTCTCCTGTCAAATAGAGGATCTTTGATTGGTGTTTTTGGAGTAAATCCCCCAAAACAGCAAAGCACTCCTGTCATATAAAGGATCTTTGACTTGTTTTTTGTCATAGGCTTCTTCAAACGAGCAGTGCGCTCCTGTTAAATAGAGGATCTTTGATTAGTGTTTTTGGAGTAGTGCCTTTCAAGCAGCATAGTGCTCCTGTTAAATACAGGATCTTTGACTGTGTTTTAGCAGTACTTTCTGAAAAACAGCAGCATGCTCCTGTCATATAAAGGATCTTTGAGTGGTGTTTTGTCGCCGGTCCTTCGATCTAGCAAAGTGCTGCTGTTAAATAGAGGATCTTTGATTGGCATTTTTGGCAGTAGTCAAATAGAGGATATTTGACTATTGTATTTTGTAGTAAGTCATTCAAAACAGAGTGCTCTTGTCCTATGAAGGATCTTTGACTGTGTGTTAGCAGTAAGCTTTGTAAAAACAGCAAAGCACTCCTGTTATATATAGGATCTTTGACTTGTGTTGTGTCATAGGCTTCTTCAAACGAGCAGCGCGCTCCTGGTAAACAGAGGATCTTTGATTAGCATTTTTGGCAGTAGGCCATTTAAAGCAGCATTAGCTCCTGTTAAATACAGGATCTTTGACTGTGTTTTAGCAGTGGGATTAGAAAAACAGCAGCATGCTCCTTTCATATAGATGATCTTTGACTAGCATTTTTGGCAGGGTGTCCCTAAAATCAGTGGTGTTCCCCTGTCAAATAGAGGATCTTTGATTCGTGTTTTTGGAGTAAATCCCCCCAGCAAAGCACTCCTGTCATGTAAAGGATCTTTGATGTGTGTTTTGTCATAGACTTCTTCAAACGAGCAGCGCACCCCTGTTAAATAGAGGATCTTTGATTAGCATTTTTGGCAGTAGGCAAATTAAAAGTGCTCCTGTGAAATACAGGATCTTTGACTGCGTTTTAGCAGTGGGCTTAAAAAAACAGCAGCATGCTCCTGTCATATAGATGATCTTTGACTAGCATTTTTGGCAGGGGGTCCCTAAAAGCAGTGGTGTTCTCCTGTCAAATAGAGGATCTTTGATTAGTGTTTTTGGAGTAAATACCCCAAAACAGCAAAGCACTCCTGTCATATAAAGGATCTTTGACTTGTGTTTTGTCATAGGGTTCTTCAAACGAGCAGCACACTTTTGTGAAATAGAGGATCTTTGATTAGTGTTTTTGGCAGTAGGCCGTTAACAACAGCGGTGCGCTCTGTCTGGATATTTGACTATTGTTTTTTTGTAGTAAGTCGTTCAAAACAGAGTGCTCCTGTCCCATGAAGGATCTTTGACTGTGTGTTAGCAGTAGGCTTTGTAAAAACAGCAAACCACTCCTGTCATATAAAGGATCTTTGACTTGTGTTTTGTCATAGGCTTCTTCAAACGAGCAGAGCGCTCCTGTTTTTTTAGGCGGTCCTCTAAAACCGCACATCGCTCTTGTCAAATAGAGGATCTTTGACTGCGTTTTAGCATTACTTTCTGAAAAACAGCCACACACTCCTTGTCATAGGGTTCTTCAAACGAGCAGAGCGCTCCTGTCGAACAGACAATCTTTGACTCCTGTTTTTGTAGTCGGTCCTCGAAAACAGCAGAGCACTCTTGTCAAATAGATGATCTTTGATGAGTGTTTTTGGAGTAGTAGCTTTGAAGTAGAATAGTGCTCCTGTTAAATACAGGATCTTTGACTGGGTTTCAGCAGTACTTTATGAAAAAAAGCAACACACCCCTGTCAAATAGAAGATCTTTGACTATTGTTTTGTATAAATCACCCCAAAACAGCAAAGTGCTCCTTTTCATATATAGAGGATCTTTGGCTGTCATTTGACAGTGGGAACTTTAAAAACTGCACATCTGTCATGTTGAGGATCTTTGAACGACAAGATCCTAACAGCAGTGAACACTCCTGTCATACTGATGATCTTTTGCATCATGTCTTTAAAAACAGCCGAGTGCTCCTGTCATATAAAGGATCTTTGACTTGTTTTGTCATAGTGTTCTTCAAACGAGCTCCTGTCGAACAGACAATCTTTGACTCCTGTTTTGGTAGTCGGTCCTCGAAAACAGCAGAGCACTCTTGTCAAATAGATGATCTTTGATGAGTGGTTTTGGAGTAGTAGCTTTAAAGCAGAATAGTGCTCCTGTTAAATACAGGATCTTTGACTAGCGTTTTCTTATAAATCCCCCCAAAACAGCAAACGGGTCCTTTTCATATATAGAGGGTCTTTGACTAGCGTTTTTTTTTGTATGAATCACCCCAAAACAGCAAAGTGCTCCTTTTCATATATAGAGGATCTTTGGCTGTCATTTGACAGTGGGAACTTTAAAAACTGCACATCTGTCATGTTGAGGATCTTTGAACGACAAGATCCTAACACCAGTGAACACTCCTGTCATATTCATGATCTTTTGCATCATGTCTTTAAAAACAGCCGAGTGCTCCTGTCATATAAAGGATCTTTGACTTGTTTTGTCATAGTGTTCTTCAAACGAGCTCCTGTCGAACAGACAATCTTTGACTCCTGTTTTTATAGTCGGTCCTCGAAAACAGCAGAGCACTCTTGTCAAATAGATGATCTTTGATGAGTGGTTTTGGAGTAGTAGCTTTAAAGCAGAATAGTGCTCCTGCTAAATACAGGATCTTCGACTGGGTTTTAGCAGTACTTTCTGAAAAACAGCAACACACTCCTGCCAAATAGAGGATCTTCAACTAGCGTTTTCTTATAAATCCCTCCAAAACAGCAAAGCACCCCTTTTCATATAGAGGATCTTTGACGAGCGTTTTTGTATAAATCCCCCAAAAACAGCAAAGTGCTTCTTTTCATACATAGAGGATCTTTGGCTGTCATTTGACAGTGGGAACTTAAAAAACTGCACATCTGTCATGTTGAGGATCTTTGAACGACAAGATCCTAACAACAGTGAACACTCCTGTCATACTGATGATCTTTTGCATCATGTCTTTAAAAACAGCCGAGTGCTCCTGTCATATAAAGGATCTTTGACTTGTTTTGTCATAGTGTTCTTCAAACGAGCTCCTGTCAAACAGACAATCTTTGACTCCTGTTTTTGTAGTCGGTCCTCGAAAACAGCAGAGCACTCTTGTCAAATAGAGGATCTTTGATGAGTGTTTTTTGGAGTAGTAGCTTTAAAGCAGAATAGTGCTCCTGTTAAATACAGGATCTTTGAATAGCGTTTTCTTATAAATCCCCCCAAAACAGCAAACTGGTCCTTTTCATATATAGAGGATCTTTGACTAGCGTTTTTTTTGTATAAATCCCCAAAAACAGCAAAGTGCTCCTTTTCATATATAGAGGATCTTTGGCTGTCATTTGACAGTGGAAACTTAAAAACTGCACCTCTGTCATGTTGAGGATCTTTGAAGAAAGATCCTAACAGCAGTGAACACTCCTGTCATACTGATGATCTTTTGCACCACGTCTTTAAAGGACAGCAGAGTGCTCCTGTCATATAAAGGATCTTTGACTTATGTTTTGTCATAGTGTTCTTCAAACAGCAAAACAATCCTGTCAAATAGATGACATTTGATGAGTGTTTTTGGAGTAGTATCTTTAAAGCAAAATAGTGCTCCTGTCAAATAGAGGATCTTTGACTGGGTTTCAGCAGTACTTTTTGGAAAAACAGCAACACACCCCTTTCATATAGAGGATCTTTGACTAGCGTTTTCGTATAAATCCCCCCAAAACAGCAAAGTGGTCCTTTTCATATATAGAGGATCTTTGACTGTCATTTTACAGTGTCATGTTGAGGATCTTTGAAGACTGTTTTTTGATCCTAACAACAGTGAACACTCCTGTCATACTGATGATCTTTTGCACCACGTCTTTAAAAACAGCAAACCACTCCTGTCATATAAAGGATCTTTGACTAGTGTTTTGTCGTGGGTCCTTCAATTGAGCACAGCGCTCCTGTCTAACAGACAATCTTGGACTCCTGGTTTTGTAGTCGGTCCTCTAAAACCGCACATCGCTCTTGTCAAATAGAGGATCTTTGTCTGCGTTTTAGCAGTACTTTCTGAAAAATAGCAGCACACTCCTGCCAAATAGAGGATCTTCGACTAGCATTTTCGTATAAATCCCCAAAACAGCAAAACACTCCTTTCATATAGAGGATCTTTGACTAGCATTTTCGTATAAATCCCCCCAAAACAGCAAAGTGCTCCTTTTCATATATAGAGGATCTTTGGCTGTCATTTGACAGTGGGAACTTAAAAACTGCACATCTGTCATGTTGAGGATCTTTGAAGAAAGATCCTAACAGCAGTGAACACTCCTGTCATATTGATGATCTTTTGCACCACGTCTTTAAAGGACAGCAGAGTGCTCCTGTCATATAAAGGATCTTTGACTTGTGTTTCGTCATAGTGTTCTTCAAACGAGCTCCTGTCAAACAGACAATCTTTGACTCCTGTTTTTGTAGTCGGTCCTCGAAAACAGCAAAGCACTCCTGTCATATAAAAGATCTTTGACTTGTGTTTTGTCATAGGGTTCCTCAAACGAGCAGCGTGGTCCTGTTAAATAGAGGATCTTTGATTAGCATTTTTGGCGGCAGGCCATTCAAAGCAGAATAGTGCTCATGTAAAATCCAGGATCTTTGACTGTGTTTTAGCAGTGGGCTTAGAAAAACAGCAGCATGCTCCTGTCATGTCGATGATCTTTGACTAGTGTTTTGTCGCCGGTCCTTCGATCTAGCAAAGTGCTGCTGTTAAATAGAGGATCTTTGATTGGCATTTTGGGCAGTAGGCCATTAAAAACAGCAGTACACTCTGTCAAATAGAGGATCTTTGACTATTGTTTTTTTTGTAGTAGGTCGTTCAAAACAGCAAAGCACTCCTGTCATATAAAGGATCTTTGACTTGTGTTTTGTCATAGGGTTCTTCAAATGAGCAGAGCGCTCCTGTTTTTTTAGTCGGTCCTCTATAACAGCACATCGCTCCTGTCAAATAGAGGATCTTTGACTAGCGTTTTAGTGTAAATCCCCCCAAAACAGCAAAGTGCTCCCCTTCATATATAGATGATCTTTGGCTGTCATTTGACAGTAGGAACTTAAAAAACTGCACATCTGTCATGTTGAGGATCTTTGAAGAAAGATCCTAACAGCAGTGAACACTCCTGTCATATTGATGATCTTTTGCACCACGTCTTTAAAGGACAGCAGAGTGCTCCTGTCATATAAAGGATCTTTGACTTATGTTTTGTCATAGTGTTCTTCAAACAGCAAAACAATCCTGTCAAATAGATGACATTTGATGAGTGTTTTTGGAGTAGTAGCTTTAAAGCAAAATAGTGCTCCTGTCAAATAGAGGATCTTTGACTGGGTTTCAGCAGTACTTTTTGGAAAAACAGCAACACACCCCTTTCATATAGAGGATCTTTGACTAGCGTTTTCGTATAAATCCCCCCAAAACAGCAGAGTGGTCCTTTTCATATATAGAGGATCTTTGACTGTCATTTTACAGTGTCATGTTGAGGATCTTTGAAGACTGTTTTTTGACAACATGATTCTAACAACAGTGAACACTCCTGTCATACTGATGATCTTTTGCACCACGTCTTTAAAAACAGCAAAGCACTCCTGTCATTGAAAGGATCTTTGACTAGTGTTTTGTCATAGGTCCTTCAATTGAGCACAGCGCTCCTGTCTAACAGACAATCTTGGACTCCTGGTTTTGTAGTCGGTCCTCTAAAACCGCACATCGCTCTTGTCAAATAGAGGATCTTTGTCTGCGTTTTAGCAGTACTTTCTGGAAAAATAGCAACACACTCCTGCCAAATAGAGGATCTTCGACTAGCATTTTCGTATAAATCCCCAAAACAGCAAAACACTCCTTTCATATAGAGGATCTTTGACTAGCATTTTTGTATAAATCCCCCCAAAACAGCAAAGTGCTCCTTTCATATAGAGGATCTTTGACTGCGTTTTAGCATTACTTTCTGAAAAACAGCCACACACTCCTTGTCATAGGGTTCTTCAAACGAGCAGAGCGCTTCTGTCGAACAGACAATCTTTGACTCCTGTTTTTGTAGTCGGTCCTCGAAAACAGCACAGCACTCTTGTCAAATAGATGATCTTTGATGAGTGGTTTTGGAGTAGTAGCTTTAAAGTAGAATAGTGCTCCTGTTAAATAGAGGATCTTTGACTGGGTTTTAGCAGTACTTTATGAAAAACAGCAACACACTCCTGCCAAATAGAGGATCTTTGACTAGCGTTTTGTACAAATCACCCCAAAACAGCAAATCACTCCTTTTCATATAGAGAATCTTTGACTGGCGTTTTTGTATAAATCGCCCAAAAACAGCAAAGTGCTCCTCTTCATATATAGAGGATCTTTGGCTGTCATTTGACAGTGGGAACTTAAAAAACTGCACATCTGTCATGTTGAGGATCTTTGAACGACAAGATCCTAACACCAGTGAACACTCCTGTCATACTGATGATCTTTTGCATCATCTCTTTAAAAACAGCAGAGTGCTCCTGTCATATAAAGGATCTTTGACTAGTTTTGTCATAGTGTTCTTCAAACGAGCTCCTGTCAAACAGACAATCTTTGACTCCTGTTTTTGTAGTCGGTCCTCGAAAACAGCAGAGCACTCTTGTCAAATAGATGATCTTTGATGAGTGGTTTTGGAGTAGTAGCTTTAAAGCAGAATAGTGCTCCTGTTAAATACAGGATCTTTGAATAGCGTTTTCTTATAAATCCCCCCAAAACAGCAAACTGGTCCTTTTCATATATAGAGGATCTTTGACTAGCGTTTTTTTTGTATAAATCCCCAAAAACAGCAAAGTGCTCCTTTTCATATATAGAGGATCTTTGGCTGTCATTTGACAGTGGGAACTTAAAAAACTGCACATCTGTCATGTTGAGGATCTTTGAACGACAAGATCCTAACAGCAGTGAACACTCCTGTCATATTGATGATCTTTTGCACCACGTCTTTAAAGGACAGCAGAGTGCTCCTGTCATATAAAGGATCTTTGACTTGTGTTTCGTCATAGTGTTCTTCAAACGAGCTCCTGTCAAACAGACAATCTTTGACTCCTGTTTTTGTAGTCGGTCCTCGAAAACAGCAAAGCAGTCCTGTCATATAAAGGATCTTTGACTTGTGTTTTGTCATAGGGTTCCTCAAACGAGCAGCGTGGTCCTGTTAAATAGAGGATCTTTGATTAGCATTTTTGGCAGTAGGCCATTCAAAGCAGCATAGTGCTCCTGTAAAATACAGGATCTTTGACTGTGTTCTAGCAGTGGGCTTAGAAAAACAGCAGCATGCTCCTGTCATGTCAATGATCTTTGACTAGTGTTTTGTCGCCGGTCCTTCGATCTAGCAAAGTGCTGCTGTTAAATAGAGGATCTTTGATTGGCATTTTGGACAGTAGGCCATTAAAAACAGCAGTACACTCTGTCAAATAGAGGATCTTTGACTATTGTTTTTTTTTGTAGTAGGTCGTTCAAAACAGCAAAGCACTCCTGTCATATAAAGGATCTTTGACTTGTGTTTTGTTATAGGGTTCTTCAAATGAGCAGAGCGCTTCTGTTTTTTTTAGTCGGTCCTCAATAACAGCACATCGCTCCTGTCAAATAGAGGATCTTTGACTAGCGTTTTAGTGTAAATCCCCCCAAAACAGCAAAGTGCTCCTTTTCATATATAGAGGATCTTTGGCTGTCATTTTACAGTAGGAAATTAAAAAAAAACTGCACATCTGTCATGTTGAGGATCTTTGAACGACAAGATCCTAACAGCAGTGAACACTCCTGTCATATTGATGATCTTTTGCACCACGTCTTTAAAGGACAGCAGAGTGCTCCTGTCATATAGAGGATCTCTGCATGCACACTCACTCCTGCTGGAAGGATCCAGACGCGAGGCAGACGAGACAGGAAGTAGCGTCCACGTGCGGACTAAAATGATTGGCTCTTTAATTAATTGCATTATCATCAGCAAACACCGCCACTCGCCAAAAAGCCTCCCGAGACAAAAAGTCACATCTCAGCTTGGCTCGCCGGCAAGTCCGCAGGCCGCCGCACTGCCACACTGCCCCCTGCTGGCCGCCCGCGGCACTGCGCACCCTCTTCCGCGCTAGGGAAAAGGGGCGGAGTCTCCTTGGTCTTCCTTCAGGAAATGACAAGAGTTTGTTTTCTCTCTCCTGTCAAGTAAAACAAGTGCACTTTTGCACGCTCAATTTCAGAAGGGAGAACTTTCGTCAAGACAACCTCACAGGAAATACAACCATATTTGGTCAATTGTCCGCTACATAATCTATTCCAGCGTCAAACTGTGGCCGTCTTCAACTACCTCACAGGAAGCACAACCATATTTGGTCAATTGTCCGCTGAATTATCTGTTCCAGCTTCAAACTGTGGCCGTTTTCGACTTTATAAAACCTTGTGTACACTGCAGTCACATTAAAGTGTAAGAAGAAGTCAAGCCCCTGTCACGTGATCAACGTGCAACTCTAACCCGCCCAGCTTCTCTACACGTGCAAAAGAAGGCATGTAAGTCTTGCATAACATTGTGGAACACAGCATTAATAATAGTGTGTGTTTGTTTACGTCGAAATATTATGTAAAAATGAACATCAAAATTAAGGCGACATAATAAATCCATGCAACCTTTTCTACACCGTCTACATCCTCATTAGGGTCAATAAATCGTGTTTTATTATTGAAGTTCAATTCAAAATAAAAGCCGGAAATAAAAAAAAGTTAAAACACACTCACCTAATGGAATTGAATAATTAAAAAATGCTACAAAAAAACATATTTTAGTGTGATTATCATGTACTTTTACGGAGTGTATAATAAGACAATATTGAATACAATACAAAAAATATCTTAGGTTGAAATTTGGTGTTAAGATGCTAATATTGTTAAAAAAAATATAGCTATACACTTTAAATAATTTATTAATATCAAATATAACTAAAAAATATATATTTTCTTAGGTCGAAAGTTGTCAAAGATGGTAATTTTGTTAATAAAACTAACCACAAATACACTTAAAATTTAATATTTGAAAAACAAATATAATTAATTAGTATTAATTGATGTCAAATACAATTTAAAATGTTTTGTTAGGTAGAAATTTGTTGTGAAAATCGTGTTTTTGTTAATAAAATACACAGCAATACACTAATATTTGAAAAGTAAATATAATTTATGTATTAATCAATATCAAATACAATTTAAAACAAGTTTTCTTAGGCTGGAATTTGGTGTCAAAATTTTATTGTTATTAGTAAAAAATAGAATTAGAAAAAAAATCATTATATTAAGATCCCCCACAGATAATTTTGTTTATTATTATATCGTGAAAATGATATATTTACTTATGTAATAAAAAATGAATAAAACAGTTAACTACAAGTTTTAAACATTATTTAAAACCATTTCAACTAAAAGATACACAGCAATACATTAATATTTGAAAACTAAATATAATTTACATATTTATCAATATCAAATACAATTTAAAACAAGTTTTCTTTGCTGAAATTTGCTGTCAAAATGTTATTTTTATTAGTAAAAATAGAATATAAAAACAAATATATATATATTAACCCCACAGATAATTTAGTTTATTATATCGTGAAAACCATACATTCACTTATGCAATAAAAATTAATACAACAGTTAAATACAAGTTTTAAACATTATTTAAAACAATTTCAACTAAAAGATATACAGCAATACATTAATATTTGAAAACTAAATCAATATCAAATACAATTTAAAACAAGTTTTCTTAGGCTGAAATTTGGTGTCAAAATTGTTTTATTAGTAAAAATAGAATATTAAAAAAATTAATTATATTAAGATCCCCACAGATAATTTAATTTATTATTATATTGTGAAAATGATATATTAACAAAAATTAATAAAACAGTTAAATACAAGTTTTAAACATTATTTAAAACGATTTCAACTAAAAGATACACAGCAATACATTATTTGAAAACTAAATCAATATCAAATACAATATAAAACAAGTTTTCTTAGGCTGAAATTTGGTGTAAAATTTTTATTTTTATTAGTAAAAATAGAATATAAAAATATGTATATATATACATATATATATATTACGATCCCCCACAGATATTACATCGTGAAAATGATATATTCACTTATGTAATAAAAATGAATAACAGTTAACTACAAGTTTTAAACATTAACTAAAAGATATACAGCAATACATTAATACCGGTACTTAAAAACTAAATATAATTGACATATTTATCAATATCAAATACAATTTAAAACAAGTTTTTTAAGGGTGAAATTTGGCGCCAAAATGTTAATTTTGTGCTTAAAAAATAAATTATATTAAAATCCTCCACAGAAAATAATTCAGTTTAGCCCCCGCGAAAGGAACAAGCGGTAGAAAATGGATGTATATTGTGAAAATGATATATTCACATATGTAATAAAAATGAATAAAACACAGTTTAACATAATTTCAAACAATTTGAACTGAAAGATCAAATAAAAGCCCCCAAAAAGCTTGTGTTTAACTTTGTTTTAATTAGGAGCGAAACATCACATGTTTATCGCCTCCCCCAAACAGGGAGAGAATAAAACATAAATAAACATTCTTAGAAAATATTGTAATAAATCACAAAAAGTAACCTTTTTTTTTGTACAGGTGATTTGTTTTATACATAGATCATATTTACATTTGTGTTTTCTTCGTACAAACGCTTTTTTTCTTTTCTTCCCGTTACAAAAGCTTTTTAGTGCATTCGGCCGCCGGCCGTCTTTCAGGAGGCGGGAAGAAGACGTGTCGGCTCCGCCCCCTTTTTAAAGCTGCTTCCTGCCAACTCGCCAACAAAAACAGCGCGGGGGAGGGGGGAAAAAAATTGTGGTTCTCCAAATCTACCAGCAGGGGGCGCAGCTGTACCTGACCCGCAGGTAGTTAACGAAAAACATGTTTTAGTAACTAATGCAACTTTTTCATCTGTAAACATTTTGCAGAGACGCCATTTTCAGCGTAAAGAAACACAATGAAAGGTGATTTGATGTGAAGTTAGAAGATGAATTAGAAGCAGCGTGACGTTCCAGAAACTGCGCACATTTAACGGCCGCTCGCTGGTAACCGAGTCGAGGGTAAAAGATGATGATTGGCGTGCAATCCCAACAAAAACAAAGCGAGAACCAACGAAGAAGAAAAGGAGACGTCCAAAGAAGATTTCATGGAAGATGGCCGCAGGAGATCACGTGACCACGTCTTCCTGTCCAATCAAAGCTTTTTGTCAATTTGTTTGCACTTTAAACGTCAACGTTGACTTTTTTTCTTTCATTTCCTTTTAATGCACTTCCATTTCCTGTCCTCAAGGTGTGGGCGTGGCCAGAGGTCCACTTCCTGTCAGGTCTCAGCAGAAGAAGATCTGGCCGTCAAGAGGAGGCTCGGGGTCTGGAAAGGAGGCGCGTGGGTTTATATTTAAATTAAATTATTCATGTATATTTACATATGTTGTAAGGTCGTGAATCATGACTATTTAAAAAATAGTTTTATATATTTAAATTAAATTATTCATGTATATTTATATATGTTGTAAGGTCGTGAATCATGACTATTTAAAAAATAGTTTTATATATTTAAATTAAATTATTCATTTATATTTATATATGTTGTAAGGTCGTAAATCATGACTAATTAAAAAATAGTTTTATATTTAATTTAAATTATTCATGTATATTTATATATGTTGTAAGGTCGTGAATCATGACTATTTAAAATATAGTTTTATATATTTAAATTAAATTATTCATGTATATTTACATATGTTGTAAGGTCGTGAATCATGACATTTTAAAAAATATTTTTATATTTAAATTAAATTATTCATGTATAATTATATATGTTGTAAGGTCGTGAATTATGACTTAAAACATTTTTTTTTATGTTTAAAATTTAATTATTTATGTATATTTATATATGTTGTAAGGTCGTGAATTATGACTTTAAAAAATTATATTTCAAATTAAATTATTCATGTATATTTGTATACTGTATGTTGTAAGGTCGTGAATCATGACATTTAAAAAATAGTTTTATATATTTAAATTAAATTATTCATGTATATTTATATATGTTGTAAGGTCGTAAATCATGACTTTTTTAAAAATATTTTTTCATTTAAATTAAATTATTCATGTATATTTATATATGTTGTAAGGTCATGAATCATGACTTTAAAAAAATATTTTTATATTTAAAATTAAATTATTCATGTAAGGTCGTGCGTGAATCATGACATTTAAAAAAATATTTTTATATTTAAATTAAATTATTCATGTATAATTATATATGTTGTAAGGTCGTGAATTATGACTTTTAAAAAAATATTTTTGTATTTAAAATTAAATTATTTATGTATATTTATACATGTTGTAAGGTCGTGAATTATGACTTAAAAAAAAAAAAATTATATTTAAAATTAAATTATTCATGTGTATTTGTATACTGTATGTTGTAAGGTCGTGAATCATGACATTTAAAAAACATTTTTATATTTAAATTATTATTAATGTATATTTATATATGTTGTAAGGTCGTGAATCATGACTTTTTTAAAAATATTTTTATATTTAAAATTAAATTATTCATGTATATTTATATATGTTGTAAGGTCGTGAATTATGACTTTTAAAAAAATATTTGTATATTTAAAATTAAATTATTTAAGTATATTTATATATGTTGTAAGGTCGTGAATTATGACTTTAAAAAAATATTTGTATATTTAAAATTAAATTATTTATGTATATTTATATATGTTGTAAGGTCGTGAATCATGACTTTTTAAAAAATATTTTTATATTTAAATGTATTCATGTATATTTATATATATATATATTTAATAATTTTATATTTAAATTAAATTATTCATGTATATTTATATATGTTGTAAGGTCGTGAATTATGACTTTTAAAAAAATATTTTTATATTTAAAATTAAATTATTCATGTATATTTATATATGTTGTAAGGTCGTGAATCATGACTTTAAAAAAATATTTTCATATTTAAATTGATTCATGTATATTTATATATTTTTAAAATATTTTTATATTTAAATTAAATTATTTATGTATATATATATTTAAAAAATATATATTTTAAGATTTAGATTAAATTATTCATGTATATGTTGTAAGGTCGTGAATCATGACATTTAAAAATATTTTTATATTTAAATTGATTCATGTATATTTATATTTTTTTAAATATTTTTATATTTAAATTAAATTATTCATGTATATTTATAAAAAAAATTAAAATATTTGTATATTTAAATTAAATTGTTCATGTATATTTATATATGTTGTAAGGTCGTGAACCATGACTTTTTAAAAAATATTTTTATATTTAAAATTAAATTATGTATATTTATATATGTTGTAAGATCGTGAATTATGACTTTTAAAAAAAATATTTTTATATTTAAAATTAAATTATTCATGTATGTTTATATATGTTGTAAGGTTGTGAATTATGACTTAAAAAAAAAAAATTGTATTTAAATTTATTCATGTATATTTATATATTTTTAAAATATTTTTATATTCAAATTAAATTATTCATATATATTTATATATGTTGTAAGGTCATGAATCATGACATTAAAAAAAAAAAAAATATATATATTATTTTTGTATTTAAATTTACATTATATTTATGTGTGTTGTAAGGAGGTCGTGAATTATGATTTTTTTTTAAGGGTTGTGTGTGATGATAACCATAGAAGAAGACAACGCTGGGACTTGGCGCGCTCACCTGCGCCTTGACCTTTGACCTTCTTCTTGCGCTTGTCTTTGCGCTTGGCGAGCTGCATCAGGCTCTTGGTCAGCTGCTTGTTGGCGTCGGCCGAGGCCGAGGACGAGGACGAGGTGAAGGGGTTGAGGCCTCGCGTCTTGTTGGCCTTGGGGCGCTGCGAGGGCGACACGTCCGCCGGGTCCCGGTCCTGGTCCAAGGACTGGGAGCTGCCCGCCAACTGGGACTCCTCGGACGTGGTGGAGGGCGTCCTCTGGGAAGTGGAGGGAGACGTGAGGTTTAGTCCACATTGTGTCAAGACTGCCTAGAAGGTGACCAAGTTCTAAGGTGGAGTACCTCAGCCCGTCTGCGCTCCTCCATCTTGTCCATCTGTCTCTGCAGCAACTCCCGCTCCTTGTCCAACTTCCTCTGAGCGTCCCTCAGTCTCTCCAGGTCCCTCTGGTAGTCTTCCTTCCTGCCCTGCAGGTCCTGCCTCTCATCCTGCACGTCCTTCTGATGCTTGCTTAGCTCCGCCTCCTGCCGCCACATCACTCATGTTACACACACATTGTACACACACACACACACATTGTACACACACACACACACACACACACACACACACACACACACACACACACACACACACACACACACACACACACACACACACACACACACACACACACACACACACACACACACACACACACATTGTACACACACACACACACACTAACACACACTGGACACTCCAGGTCTTCAACAAGGGAGCCCATGACCTTACTGTAAAGAGGTCGTGAATCATGACTTTTTAAAAATATCTTATATTAAAATTATGTTGTAAGGTCATGAATCATGACATTTAAAAATAAAAATAAAAATTATTTTTATATTTAAATTTACATTATGTATATTTATATATGTTGTAAGGATGTTGTGAATCATGACAATTTTTTAAATATTTTAAAAATATTTATTTGATATTTAAATTTACATTATATTTAAATATGTTGTAAGGTCGTGAATCATGACTTTTTAAAAAAAATATTTTTATATTTAAATTAAATTATTCATGTATATTTATATATGTTGTAAGGTCATGAATCATGACTTTAAAAAAAAATGTTTTTATATTTAAATTAAATTATTAATGCATATTTATATATGTTGTAAGGTCGTGAATCATGACATTTTAAAAAATATTTTAAAAATATTTATTTAATATTTAAATTTACATCATATTTGTATATGTTGTAAGGTCGTGAATCATGACTTTTTTAAAAAATATTTTTATATTTAAATTAAATTATTCATGTATATTTAAATATGTTGTAAGGTCATGAATCATGAGTTTTATAAAAATATTTTTATATTTAAATTAAATTATTCATGTATATTTATATATGTTGTAAGGTCATGAATCATGACTTTTTAAAAATATTTTTATATTTAAATTAAATTATTAATGCATATTTATACATGTTGTAAGGTCGTGAATCATTACATTTTAAAAAATATTTTAAAAATATTTATTTGATATTTAAATTTACATTATATTTATTTATATATGTTGTAAGGATGTTGTGAATCATGACAATTTTTAAAATATTTTAAAAATATTTATTTGATATTTAAATTTACATTATATTTATATATGTTGTAAGGTCGAGAATCATGAGTTTTATAAAAATATTTTTATATTTAAATTAATTTATTCATGTATATTTATATATGTTGTAAGGTCGTGAATCATGACTTTTTAAAAAATATTTTTATATTTAAATTAAATTATTCATGTATATTTATATATGTTGTAAGGTCATGAATCATGACTTTTTAAAAATATTTTTATATTTAAATTAAATTATTAATGCATATTTATACATGTTGTAAGGTCGTGAATCATTACATTTTAAAAAATATTTTAAAAATATTTATTTGATATTTAAATTTACATTATATTTATATATGTTGTAAGGTCGTGAATCATGACTTTTTAAAAAATATTTTTATATTTAAATTAAATTATTCATGTATATTTATATATGTTGTAAGGTCATGAATCATGACTTTTTTTTAAATATTTTTATATTTAAATTAAATTATTAATGCATATTTATATATGTTGTAAGGTCGTGAATCATGACATTTTAAAAAATATTTTAAAAATATTTATTTAATATTTAAATTTACATTATATTTGTATATGTTGTAAGGTCGTGAATCATGACTTTTTTTAAAAATATTTTTATATTTAAATTAAATTATTCATGTATATTTATATATGTTGTAAGGTCATGAATCATGACATTTAAAAAAAAATATATTATTTTTATATTTAAATTTACATTATGTATATTTATATATGTTGTAAGGATGTTGTGAATCATGACAATTTTAAAAATATTTATTTGATATTTAAATTTACATTATATTTATATATGTTGTAAGGTCGAGAATCATGAGTTTTTAAAAAATATTTTTATATTTAAATTAAATTATTCATGTATATTTATATATGTTGTAAGGTCGTGAATCATGACTTTTAAAAAAATATTTTTATATTTAAATTAAATTATTCATGTATATTTATATATGTTGTAAGGTCATGAATCATGACTTTTTAAAAATATTTTTATATTTAAATTAAATTATTAATGCATATTTATATATGTTGTAAGGTCGTGAATCATTACATTTTAAAAAATATTTTAAAAATATTTATTTGATATTTAAATTTACATTATATTTATATATGTTGCAAGGTCGTGAATCATGACTTTTTAAAAAATATTTTTATATCTAAATTAAATTATTTATGTATATTTATATATGTTGTAAGGTCATGAATCATGACTTTTTTTTTAATGTTTTTATATTTAAATTAAATTATTAATGCATATTTATATATGTTGTAAGGTCGTGAATCATGACATTTTTAAAAATATTTTAAAAATATTTATTTGATATTTAAATTTACATTATATTTATATATGTTGTAAGGTCGTGAATCATGACTTTTTAAAAAATATTTTTATATTTAAATTAAATTATTCATGTATATTTATATATGTTGTAAGGTCATGAATCATGACTTTTTTAAAAATATTTTTATATTTAAATTAAATTATTAATGCATATTTATATATGTTGTAAGGTCGTGAATCATGACATTTTTAAAAATATTTATTTGATATTTAAATTTACATTATATTTATATATGTTGCAAGGTCGTGAATCATGACTTTTTTAAAAATATTTTTATATTTAAATTAAATTATTCATGTATATTTATATATGTTGTAAGGTCATGAATCATGACTTTTTAAAAAAAGTTTTTATATTTAAATTAAATTATTAATGCATATTTATATATGTTGTAAGGTCGTGAATCATGACTTTTTTTTTAAATATTTTTATATTTAAATTAAATTATTAATGTATATTTATATATGTCGTAAGGTTGTAAATCATCACTTTTAAAAAAATATTTTTATATTTAAAATTAAATTATTCATGTATATTTATATATGTTGTAAGGTCATGAATCATGACATCTAAAAAAATATATATATATATTATTTTTATATTTAAATTTACATTATGTATATTTATATATGTTGTAAGAATGTTGTGAATCATGACAATTTTTAAAATATTTTTAAAATATTTATTTGATATTTAAATTTACATTATATTTATATATGTTGTAAGGTCGTGAATCATGACTTTTTTTAAAAATATTTTTATATTTAAATTAAATTATTCATGTATATTTATATATGTTGTAAGGTCGTGAATCATGACTTTTTTAAAACATATTTTTATATTTAAATTAAATTATTCATGTATATTTATATACTGTATGTTATAAGGTCGTGAATCATGACTTTTAAAAAAATATATTTTTATATTTAAATTAAATTATGCATGTATATTTATATATGTTGTAAGGTCATGAATCATGACAAAAAATATATATATTATTTTTATATTTAAAATAAAATTATTCATGTATATTTATATATGTTGTAAGGTCATGAATCATGACTTTTAAAAAAAACAACATTATATTTAAATTAAATTATTCATGTATATTTATATATGTTGTAAGGTCGTGAATCATGACTTTTTTTAAAAATATTTTTAAATTCAAATTAAATTATTCATGTATATTTATATACTGTATGCTATAAGGTCGTGAATCATGACTTTTTAAAAAGAAAATTTTTATATTTAAATACAATTATTCATGTATATTTATATATGTTGTAAGGTCGTGAATCATAACTTTAAAAAAAATATTTTTATATTCAAAATTTAATTATTCATGTATATTTATATATGTTGTAAGGTCGTGAATCATGACATTTAAAATATATATATATATATATTATTTTTATATTTAAATTTACATTATGTATATTTATATACCTGTATGTTGTAAGGATGTTGTGAATCATAAAAATTTTTTTTTTAATATTTATATTTAAATTTACATTATATTTATATGTTGTAAGGAGGTCGTGAATTATTATTATTTTTTTTTTAAGGTTTAATATTTTTATTTATTTAAGTTTACATTATTTATGTATACTCATTTTTATATATATTTTTTTCTTATAAAAAAAGAAAAGTAAGTGGGGGGCATTTTGATACAACTTGCACATTAAAGATGTTGAAATATTGCACGAAACACGGAATTGATTTTAATAAAAAATGCATTCGATAAATTGCAAACATCCTTTTAAGATACACAACCCACCAGCTGTACACGGACTACTCTCACCTGCAGGCGCAGCAGCGTCTCCTTCTCGCCCAGCCGCCGCTCCCTGCTCTCCCACTCCTTCTCGCGCCGGCGCCGCTCCTCGGCGTGCGCCGCCTGCTGCTTGTGCAGCGCCGCCAGCTCCTGCCGCTGCTTCTCCAGGCTGCGCTGCTTCTCCTGCTCGATCAGCGAGCCGGGCCGCGAGGACGGGCGGGACAGGGAGGACGAGGAGCAGGACGAGGAGCGCTCGCTCAGGGCCTGGCGCTGGTCCTCGATGAAGCTGTCCTGCTGCACCACCACCGCCTGACACGCACACGCACACACATTTACACCTGGCCCTGGACATGGCGGGCTGAGGGGGCGGGGGGGCGTCGTACCTGCAGCATGCTGAGCAGCAGGTGCAGGTTGGACACGCTGTGGAGGACCTGCTGTGGGACACAAGGACCACAACATCAACAAGGGAGCATGTCTCGCCACAACACCGGCTTCAATTTCGGAGCAAGCCGCAACCAACTATCTATCCACAGTGTGAGGCCGCTTCGAAAATACTCATCTTCCCCTGCTTGGTGGAAAATTAACTTCCTTCCAAGTAGCATTATCACTGGAGGACCAGGCTATGGCTCAGCATGCTACGCACCACACTAACCGCTAAACCAAGGGTGTCCAAACTTTTTACACATTGAAATATCAAAGTATGCGGAGGCCTTTTTTTTTTTTTTTTAATTATTTTTCAAAACAATATGTGGATTTTTTTTTACCTTTAGGCTCCCCTAAAAGTTGGCCCTCAGTCATAAAAATGTTCAAAATAAGTCATGTATTCATTTTTTGTATTCTTCAACGCTTAAATGTGTAGATCCACTTCAGATTTATCTTTTAACTTTTTCTTTTATGTTTTATGCACTTTTTATCATAGAAAAGTCTGTTTTTATTGCAGAAAATATAAAATATGCAACACATGTTGAAAGTGTAATATTTGATGTGAAGTAAGTGGCGCCTTAAGTAGGTCGATAAATCATAACATTGATTTTAAATCATGACTGTTTTGGAAAAAAAATAATCCCACTAAAATTCTCAGGGATTTAAAAATAAAAAAATAATAAATCATACTTTTTTTTAATTTTTTTTTTTTACTTTGAACACTTAAATCTTTAGATCAACTTCAGATCTAAACGTCAATTTTTTTAAATGTTTTTTTTGTTTGTTTTATTCCCATTTTGTCGTAGCAAAATCAGTAATATTATATGGCAAATATGTAATATTCTCTCTATTTATTTTAATGTTTAATATTTGATGTGAGTAATTGGATCCTTGAATATATTTTAAATAATTATTTTTTGAGCAATGACAGTTTAAAAAACAACAACAAAATAACAGTCTGCATGCCAGTTTTGTGTTATTAGAGTTAATTAATGATTATAATTATTATTATGTTATTAATATTATATTATTATAGTTAACATTGAAACTTTTTCTTGTAACATTTCACCTCTATGCTCTTTTATTCCACATTTGTATGTATATATATATAAATATAAATATATATATATATATATACATGTGTGTATATATGTATGTATACATATATACACACACATATATACATATGTGTGTGTATATATATATACATATGTGTATATATGTATATATTGTATGTGTATGTATATATATATACATATGTGTATATATGTATATATTGTATGTATATATATATATATATATATATATACATATATATATATATATATAAATATATACACATATATATATATATATATATATATACATATATATATATATATATACATATGTTAGGGATGCAACTAACGATACATTTGATAATCGATTAATCTGTCGATTATTACTTCGATTAATCGATTAATAATCGGATAAAAGAGACAAACTACATTTCTATACTTTCCAGTATTTTATTGAAGAAAAAAAACAGCATACTGGCACCATACTTATTTTGATTATTGTTTCTCAGCTGTTTGTACATGTTGCAGTTTATAAATAAAGGTTTATAAAAAAATAAAAGTAAAAAAATAAAAATTAAATAAAAATAATGTATGTATATATATATATGTATATATATACATA
>NC_084732.1:1420048-1470048 GCF_033978785.1 Entelurus aequoreus | reverse complement strand
AAAAACACTGCATTAAACAATGTAACAAGGTTTTCCAAAAATACATCAACTCAAGTTATGGAAGAAAAAAAAATGCCAACGTGGCACTGCCATATTTATTATTGAAGTCACAATTTTTTTTTTTTTTAACATGCCTCAAAACAGCAGCTTGGAATTTGGGACATGCTCTCCCTGAGAGAGCATGAGGAGGTTGAGGTGGGCGGGGTTGGGGAGGAGGGGGGCGGGGTTTTGCGGGTAGGGGGTAGCGGGGGGTTGTATATTGTAGCGTCCCGGAAGAGTTAGTGCTGCAAGGGGTTCTGGGTATTTGTTCTGTTTTGTTTATGTTGTGTTACGGTGCGGATGTGTTAGAATAATCATGTATATATTATAGGGCTGCAACAACTAATCGATTAAATCGATTATTAAAATAGTTGCCGATTAATTTAGTCATTGATTCGTTTTTTTTATTTATTTTTTTATTAATTTTTTTATTTTTTTAAAATATTTTTTTTTTTTTTTTTTTTTTTTTACTAAACCTTTATTTATAAACTGCAACATTTACAAACAGCTGAGAAACAATAATCAAAATAAGTATGGTGCCAGTATGCTGTTTTTTTTCAATAAAATACTGGACAGGATAGAAATGTAGTTTGTCTCTTTTATCCGATTATTAATCGATTAATCGAAGTAATAATCGACAGATTAATCGATTATCAAATTAATCGTTAGTTGCAGCCCTAATATATTATCACACTAACTTTAGTATGCTTAAAGTCCGTTGCTTTAGTTATTTGGCTATTGTGCTCAAGTTGGACTTTTCTAATCTGTGCAAGGACAAAGACTTCCTGTCTGAGGGGTGGCCTCAGCCGAAGATGTTATCTTTGTTTTAGCCCGCTAACAGCCAAGGACTTCAACGACCGCAACGAAGATAAGATGACAACACGCAGACGAAACGGGGACAATTGTCAGCCACGGGAGGATCTTGTCCTGACCCGAGAGCTACAAAGCAGGACCTGACACCGCTCCAGGCACCTTTTCTTTGAACTGTTTATGACCGAGTGCAAGAGCCGTTTATGACCACCTCCCCTTAGGAGATGCTGCGTAATGTAATGTAATGCTATGTAACCAGAAAAGGCCCAAATAAAAGAGGAGTTGTGGAACTCCCTCGTCAGAGCCTGGGACGACACTGGTACAGGTCTACGCGCTCTCCTCATGAGCTAAATTGAATCCTGTCTCTGTTTGATTACCTTTGCTTCTTGTCTTGTCTAATAGATGTCATGAGTGTTTGACCCTGACAGGTTGTGTCTCAAGTGTTTTCTGGATCGCAACATTGGTTTTGTTTTGGTAATGTTCAACAATAAACTTGTCGGTAAATGACCACATAGTTCAGAGGATGGCATTAGTTGCTTTTGGAGTAAAATAAGTGGTCAGAATCCATTAGATTTATCTAGCTCTGTATGCGCTTTAAAATGTTGGTGTGAAAGTCAAGTGTGTTACATGTGTATTGTTGTTAACAATGCACACTCATCAGTGATGTTAATGCAGGCAGAGCAGTTACAACATTGGTTGAGTCTGAAGTGTTTTCTTGATTGCAACATTGGTTCTATTCTGCAATATACTTGCTCCAGGCACCTTTTCTTTGAACTGTTTATGACCGAGTGCAAGAGCCGTTTATGACCACCTCCCCTTAGGAGCAGCTGCGTAATGTAATGTAATGCTATGTAACCAGAAAAGGCCCAAATAAAAGAGGAGGCGTGGAACTCCCTCATCAGAGCCTGGGACAACACTGTACAAGGGTACAGGTATATGCGCTCTCCTCATGAGCTAAATTGAATCCTGTCTCTGTTTGATTTCCTTTGCTTCTTGTCTTGTCTAATAGATGTCATCGGTGTTTGACCCTGAGAGGTTGTGTCTCAAGTGTTTTCTGGATCGCAACATTGGTTTTGTTTTGGCAATGTTCAACAATAAACTTGTCGGTAAATGACCATATGGTCCAGAGGATGGCATTAGTTGCTTTTGGAGTATAATAAGAGGTCAGCATCCAATACATGTATCTAGCTCTGTATGCGCTTTAAAATGTTACCTGTGTACTGTCAGTGTTTCCCACACATTCATTTATTTGTGGCGGCCCGCCATGAAAGAATTATGTCCGGCACAAATAAAAAAATAATAATAATAAATAATTTTGTATTTTTTTTTTGGTCCTGTCCAGCTTCTCAGGCAAATCATATAGTTGATGTAGATGCCCATATAGGCTGTTCAGATTTACTTTACAAAAGAGAAGTGTAGGATACTTCTCTTGTTGCCTTATTTGTATTTGACCACTACTGTTTTCTGTTTATTTGTTACTGACTGTGGCAGGACACCTCTGCTTCACTTTATGTTGCTGGTAAATAATATGGTTGTAGTAGTAGGCTAAAGTTAAATGATTTAGTATGCACTAATTAAAGGGGGCAGAGCTTTAAGAGACATTTTAGCTTTTATATTTTATAAGATATATTTTTTGTAAGAACCACAATTAATAAATATATTTCAGTGAATAACTTATTGTTCAAATCTGTATATAAATATGTACATAAAGTGCTGTAATTATATTGTAAAATGGATGGATGGATGGACGTTTAAAACAAAACTGTTATTATTAATTAGTAAGTATAAATTTTTTGAGCCTTTTTAGAGAAAATCATATCATTGTAGTAAATTATGCAAATTACTCGATGATGTCATGGTGACCACACCCATAGCCACGCCCCCACCGCCACAGGTATCTTGGCAGTTTATGGGAAACACTGACTGTTGTTAACAATGGGCTGATCAGTGCATGCTAAGCAGTAATATTGCTTGTGTTTTTAGATACTGTACGAGCACAGCAAACGACTCACATATCGAAACTGTTTAATAGAGCAGAAAATATCATATTTTTCTCCTCCAATGAAGTCAAAATAACACTGGCTGTTATTTTTTTAAATGGTTTTCCAGAGTGTGATTTGCTGAAATGAAGCAGAAAATGTGAAAATCACCTGGGAGAGCAAACAAGCACGCAATGAAGGCGTCATGGGCAGACCTTCACATGTGGAAATTGATATTGAGCAACATTAGTGAAAAACAAGCACCTCAGGTCCATTTAAAAGCTGATACAGTAGAAGCTCGAGACTGCACCGTTTAAACATGTTTTTTTTTTTAAACTTACAAATAAAAAATATTGTATGAAAAATATTACCGTATTTTCCAGACCATAGGGCTTACCGGGTTATAAGGCGCACTGCCGATGGTCTATTTTCGCTCTTTTTTTCATATATAAGGCGCACCGGATTATAGGGGTCATTAAAGGAGTCATATTATTATTTTTTTTTTTCTAAATTGAAAACACTTCCTTGTGGTCTACATAACATGTAATGGTGGTTCTTTGGTCAAAATGTACTTGTTTTTAGTCATATTGCCATCATATTGTAGTCTACACCTATCTCTTATGTTTGACTGCCATCTATTGGTCACACTCATCATTACACCATGTACCAAATAAAATTGCTTCGAGGTCGGTAAGCAAAACCAAAATTATTCCGTACATTAGGTGCACCGGATTATAAGGCGCACTGCCGATGAATGGTCTATTTTCGCTGTTTTTTCCATATATAAGGCGCACCGGATTATAGGGCGCATGAAAGGAGTCATATTATTATAATTTTTTTGTAAATTGAAAACGCTTCCTTGTGGTCTACATAACATGTAATGGTGGTTCTTTGGTCAAAATGTACTTTTACTTGAGTCATATTGCAGTCTACACCTATCTCTTATGTTTGACTGCCATCTACTGGTCACACTCACCATTACACCATGTACCAAATAAAATTGCTTCGAGGTCGGTAAGCAAAACCAAAATTATTCCGTACATTAGGTGCACCGGATTATAAGGCGCACTGCCGATGAATGGTCTATTTTCGCTCTTTTTTCATATATAAGGCGCACCGGATTATAGGGCGCATGAAAGGAGTCATATTATTATAATTTTTTTTCTAAATTGAAAACACTTCCTTGTGGTCTACATAACATGTAATGGTGGTTCTTTGGTCAAAATGTACTTTTACTTGAGTCATATTGCAGTCTACACATATCTCTTATGTTTGACCGCCATCTACTGGTCACACTTATCATTACACGATGTACCAAATAAAATTTGCTTCGAGGTCGGTAAGCAAAACCAGAATTATTCCGTACATTAGTCGCACCGGATTATAAGGCGCACTGACGATTAATGGTCTATTTTCGCTCTTTTTTCATATATAAGGCGCACCGGATTATAGGGCGCATGAAAGGAGTCATATTATTATTATTTTTTTGTAAATTGAAAACACTTCCTTGTGGTCTACATAACATGTAATGGTGGTTCTTTGGTCAAAATGTACTTTTACTTGAGTCATATTGTAGTCTACACGTATCTCTTATGTTTGACTGCCATCTACTGGTCAGACTCATCATTACACCATGTACCAAATAAAATTGCTTCGAGGTCAGTTAGCAAAACCAGAACTATTCTGTACATTAGGTGCACCGGGTTACAAGGCGCACTGCCGCTGAATGGTCTACAGTATTGTTGCTCTTTTTCATATATAAGGCGCACCGGATTATAGGGCGCATTAAAGGAGTCATATTATTATTATTTTTTTTCTAAATTGAAAACGCTTCCTTGTGGTCTACATAACATGTAATGGTGGTTCTTTGGTCAAAACGTACTTGTTTTTAGTCATATTGCCATCATATTGCAGTCTACACCTATCTCTTATGTTTGACTGCCATCTACTGGTCACACTCATCATTACACCATGTACCAAATAAAATTGCTTCGAGGTCGGTAAGCAAAACCAAAATTATTCTGTACATTAGGTGCACCGGATTATAAGGCGCACTGCCGATGAATGGTCTATTTTCGCTCTTTTTTCATATATAAGGCGCACCGGATTATAAGGCGCATGAAAGGAGTCATTATATTATAATTTTTTTCTAAATTGAAAACACTTCCTTGTGGTCTACATAACATGTAATGGTGGTTCTTTGGTCAAAATGTACTTCTACTTGAGTCATATTGCAGTCTACACGTATCTCTTATGTTTGACTGCCATCTACTGGTCACACTTATCATTACACCATGTACCAAATAAAATTGCTTCGAGGTCAGTTAGCAAAACCAGAACTATTCTGTACATTAGGCGCACCGGACTATAAGGCGCACTGCCGATTAATGGTCTATTTTCGCTCTTTTTTCATATATAAGGCGCACCGGATTATAGGGCGCATTAAGGAGTCACATTATTATAATTTTTTTTCTAAATTGAAAACACTTCCTTGTGGTCTACATAACATGTAATGGTGGTTCTTTGGTCAAAATGTACTTTTACTTGAGTCATATTGCAGTCTACACCTATCTCTTATGTTTGACTGCCATCTACTGGTCACACTCATCAGTACACCATGTACCAAATAAAATTTGCTTCGAGGTCGGTAAGCAAAACCAGAACTATTCTGTACATTAGGCGCACCGGATTATAAGGCGCACTGACGATGAATGGTCTATTTTCGCTCTTCTTTCATATATAAGGCGCACCGGATTATAGGGCGCATGAAAGGAGTCATATTATTATAATTTTTTCCTAAATTGAAAACACTTCCTTGTGGTCTACATAACATGTAATGGTGGTTCTTTGGTCAAAATGTACTTTTACTTGAGTCATATTGTAGTCTACACCTATCTCTTATGTTTGACTGCCATCTACTGCTCACACTTATCATTACACCATGTACCAAATAAAATTTGCTTCGAGGTCGGTAAGCAAAACCAGAATTATTCCGTACATTAGGCTCACTGGATTATAAGGCGCACTGCCGATGAATGGTCTATTTTCGCTCTTTTTTCATATATAAGGCGCACCGGATTATAGGGCGCATGAAAGGAGTCATATTATTATAATTTTTTTATAAATTGAAAAGACTTCTTTGTGGTCTACATAACATGTAATGGTGGTTCTTTGGTCCAAATGTACTTTTACTTGAGTCATATTGCAGTCTACACGTATCTCTTATGTTTGACTGCCATCTACTGCTCACACTTATTATTACACCATGTACCGAATAAAATTGCTTCGAGGTCGGTAAGCAAAACCAGAACTATTCTGTACATTAGGCGCACCGGATTATAAGGCGCACTGCCGATGAATGGTCTATTTTCGCTCTTTTTTCATATATAAGGCGCAGCGGATTATAGGGCGCATTAAAGGAGTCATATTATTATTATTTTTTTTCTAAATTGAAAACACTTCCTTGTGGTCTACATAACATGTAATGGTGGTTCTTTGGTCCAAATGTACTTTTACTTGAGTCATATTGCAGTCTACACGTATCTCTTATGTTTGACTGCCATCTACTGGTCACACTTATCATCATCATCATCATCATCATTACACTATGTACCAAATAAAATTGCTTCGAGGTCGGTAAGCAAAACCAGAACTATTCTGTACATTAGGCGCACCATGTTATAAGGCGCACTGTCGAGTTTTGAGGGGGAAAAAGGTGATTTTAAGTGCGCCTTATAGTCTGGAAAATATGGTAATTATTGCAAAATTTAAAAAAAAAATATACCGAATATTACAAATAATTGTTGGTATCGACCGATAAACAGCACTTATATCATGATACAGTTTTTAGCCGCATGGCCCAGCCCTAAAAGCCATTCCAGTCTGGTTAAGAGAGTTGCATGTTGAAAGTTGTTAGAAAAACAAAGTAAACAGTCTTCATCGCGTGGTGTCCTAAAGAACAATGGAGTGTGAGAACAATTTGCATTTAGAAAGAGGCGCAGCGGGCCCGGGAAGTAATAAGAGGAACATCTCGCTGCATTTATTCACCTTAGAAATCCCACCAGAATCGACAGCATTTTAAGCTTACCTTCCTGCAGGGCGTCCTTCATGATGCACGCCCCCCTGGGGGGGTCGGGGCCGCCGGGCGCCCTGAAGAAAGGCTCCTCGGACGTGCTGGAGCCCACGCACATGCCCTTGAAGAGCCGCGCCTTCTCCTCCAGCAGACCCAGGATCTCGGAGTCCTTCTGCCTCAGCAGGTCTGAAAAGACACGCTCAATACTTGCGCTGCTCTTTACCTGCGTGACCAGCACGCAGCTCACCTCGCATCTCCTTCTTCTTGTTCTCCAGTTGTCTCCGGTCGTCTTCCGTCTCGCTGGGAATCCCCTCGTCCTCGTCCCTCTCCCTGCAACACGCACACATTGCATTCATGCATCCTTTTTGCACCTTCGAAATACACGAGGCAACAAGCAAACAGCACAAAAAATGGGGAAAAAAGTTGAAATGTTGATTGTAATAATTCTAATACTGATATTATACACCAAAATCCATCGATTTATTCAACTTCTTCTTCTCCAGATCCTTCAAACTGGTCACCCTATTTGGGAATCGCAGGCTTTCCCTTGAAAATTTCCCCAAATTTCCAGATTTCCAGGTTTTCCGGGACATTTTTCCCATTCAAAATGAATTGGCCATTTTTCAAACTTCTAATATTTTCCACATTTTTAACCTATTTAAACCATTCCACCATCCTGGACATTCAAACTATCATTTTTCCAAGTTCAAAAAAATTCCCGGATTTTTCCAGAATTCCTGGTTTTCCAAAGCCCTGTTTCCACCCTTTTTTCTGGCGACGACTCCTTCCACATTTTTTAAAACGCATTTCAACTGTTCTACCGTCAAAACATTCCTTTCAATCAGGACAAAAAAACTAAGTTTTTTTTAACGGGAAAAATTCCAGATTTTCCCGAAATTCTAGGAATTCCGTAATACCATTTCTCAAATCAACATGTTACTACGTCAACATTTATCTACCAATTTGCAAAATTTCAACACCAACTCATTCAGACCATTGAAGTTTTTTACCATTTTCCCAAAATTTTTCGCTTTTCCCGAATTTCCCATTTTTTTTTGAAATTCCCATTGAAATCAATGGGACATTTTTCAAACTTTCACAATTCCCACATTTTTCATCTGATTCAAACTGTTCCAACTTCAAAATATTCAGCCTGTTCAGGAATTGTGTGCTCTACTTCAACAATTCAAAAAAAAATTCAGGATTTCCCATAATTATTATTTTTTTTTTTTGCATTTTCCCCATTCAAAATTAATTGGCCATTTTTCAAACTTCCTATATTTCCACATTTTTAACCTATTCAAACCATTCCACCATCCTGGACATTCAAACTATCATTTTTCCAAGTTCAAAAAAATTCCCGGATTTTTCCAGAATTCCTGGTTTTCCAAAGCCCTGTTTCCACCCTTTTTTCTGGCGACTGCTCCTTCCACCTTTTTTTTAACGCATTTCAACTGTTCTACCGTCAAAACATTCCTCTTAAAGAGGACAAAAAAACGAAGCTGGTTTTTTTTAACTAGAAAAATTCCCGGTTTTCTCGAAATTCCAGGAATTGCTCAATTAAAACTGTTTAGCCCATAACGGGAATCACGGGTTTTCCCTTGACAAATTCCAAAAATTCCCAGATTTCCAGGTTTTCCGGGACATTTTTCCCATTCAAAATTAATTGGTCATTTTTCAAACTTCCACCATTTCCACATTTTTCAAACCGATTCAAACCATTCCACCTTCAACACATTCCAAAAATAACATTTTTCCAAGATCAAAAAAATTCCAGGATTTTCCAGAATTCCTGGTTTTCCAAAGCCCTATTTCCACCCTTTTTTCTGGCGACTACTCCTTCCACATTTTGCAACGCATTTCAACCGTTCTACGGTCAAAACATTCCTCTCAATCAGGACCAAAAAAACTAAGTTTTTTTTTTAACAGGAAAAATTCCAGATTTTCCCGAAATTCTAGGAATTCCGTAATACCATTTCTCAAATCAACATGTTATACTACTTCAACATTTCTCTACCAATTTGCAAAATTTCAACACCAACTCATTCAGACCATTGAAGTTTTTTTTGACCATTTTCCCAAAATTTTTCGCTTTTCCCGAATTTCCCATTTTTTTCTGAAATTCCCATTGAAATCAATGGGACATTTTTCTAACTTTCAAAATTCCCACATTTTTCATCTGATTCAAACTGTTCCAACTTCAAAATGTTCAGCCTGTTCAGGAATTGTGTGCTCTACTTCAACAATTCAAAAAAAAAATTCAGGATTTCCCATAATTCATTTTTTTTTTTTGCATTTTCCCCATTCAAAATTAATTGGCCATTTTTCAAACTTCCACCATTTCCACATTTTCAACCGATCAAACCATTCCACCTTCAACACATTCCACCATCCTGGACATTCAAACTATCATTTTTCCAAGTTCAAAAAAATTCCCGGATTTTTCCAGAATTCCTGGTTTTCCAAAGCCCTGTTTCCACCCTTTTTTCTGGCGACTGCTCCTTCCAACTTTTTTAACGCATTTCAACCGTTCTACCGTCAAAACATTCCTCTCAATCAGGACAAAAAAACTTTTTTTTTTTTTTAACGGGAAAAATTCCCGATTTTCCCGAAATTCTAGGAATTCCGTAATACCATTTCTCAAATCAACATGTCACTACTTCAACATTTCTCTACCGATTTGCAAAATTTGAACACCAACAATTTCAACTCATTCAGACCATTGAAGTTTTTTACCATTTTCAAAAAAAAAAATTGCGTTTCACAAATTTCCCAATTTTTTCTGAAATTCCCATTGAAATCAATGGGACATTTTTCAAACTTTCACAATTCCCATATTTTTCATCTGATTCAAACTGTTCCAACTTCAAAATATTCAGCCTGTTCAGGAATTGTGTGCTCTACTTCAACAATTCCAAAAAAAATTCAGGATTTCCCATAATTCTTTTTTTTTTTGCATTTTCCCCATTCAAAATTAATTGGCCATTTTTCAAACTTCCACCATTTCCACATTTTCAACCGATTCCACCATCCTGGACATTCAAACTATAATTTTTCAGAGTTCAAAAAAATTCCAGGATTTTCCAGAATTCCTGGTTTTCCAAAGCCCCTATTTCCACCCTTTTTTCTGGCGACTACTCCTTCCACATTTTTCAACGCATTTCAACCGTTCGACCGTCAAAACATTCCTCTCAATCAGGACAAAAAACAAATTATTTTTTTAACTGGAAAAATTCCAGATTTTCCCAAAATTCTAGGAATTCCGTAATACCATTTCTCAAATCAACATGTTAATACTTCAACATTTCTCTACAGATTTGCAAAATTTCAACACCAACCATTTCAACTCATTCAGACCATTGAAGTTTTTTTTTTTACCATTTTCCCGAATTTTCCAATTTTTTCTGAAATTCCCATTGAAATCAATGGGACATTTTTCAAACTTTCACAATTCCCACATTTTTCATCTGATTCAAACTGTTCCAACTTCAAAATATTCAGCCTGTTCAGGAATTATGTGCTCTACTTCAACAATACAATTTTTTTTTCAGGATTTCCCATAATTCCTTTTTTTTTTTTTTTGCATTTTCCCCATTTTTCAAATTTCCACATTCTTCAACCCATTCAAACCATTCCACCTTCACAAATTCTTACTACCATTTTTCCACATTCAACACATTTCCAGGAATTCCCGTTTTTTGGTAATCTATTGCCACCCTTAAGTTCGACTACTCCTTTCACATTTTTCAACCCATTTCAACCCTTCCACTGTGGAAACACTGCTCATATTCAGGGAAAAAAAAAAAGTTGATTAAGGAACTAAAACAATTCCAGGAATTGCTCAATTAAAACTGTTCAGTCCATTTGGGAATCGCGGGCTTTCCCTTGACAAATTCCCAGATTTCCAGGTTTTCCGGGACATTATTCCTTATTCAAAATGAATTGGCCATTTTTCAAACTTCCCCCATTCCCACATTTTTCAACCGATTCAAACCATTCCACCTTCAACACAGTCCACCATCCTGGACATTCAAACTACCTTTTTTCCAAGTTAAAAAAACTCCAGGATTTTCCAGAATTCCTGGAAAGCCCTGTTTCTAGTGCAGTCTACACATATCTCTTATGTTTGACTGCCATCTACTGGTCACACGTATCATTACACCTATATTTTCCTGAGGGAACTCTCCTGAAGGAATCAATAAAGTACTATCTATCTATCTATGAAATAAACTTGCTTGGAGGTCGGTAAGCAAAACCAGGATTATTCCGTACATTAGTCGCACCATGTTATAAGGCGCACTGTCGATTTTTGAGGGGGAAAAAAAGGGGATTTTAAGTGCGCCTTATAGTCTGGAAAATATGGTAATTATTGCTAAATTTAAAACAAGTATATACCGAATATAACAAATAATTGTTGGTATCGACAAAACCAGAAATATTCTACACTTATAAGGCGCACTGTTGGGATTTTAAGTGCGCCTTATAGTCTGTACAATACGGTAATTAACTACTGATCATAATAAATTGTTCATTTTTAATTGCTTGACAGCACTAATTTAAATTAAAATGTTTAGGGTTGTAAACAATGGACATTTTAATCAAATCACTGTAGATTAATTTGTGTTAATCATTATTTAATCTTCATGACAGTGTAATAATGATGTTTCATTTTGCATGAGCACATTAGTGAAGAAAGAAGGGAAAATACAGTAAATGCATTTCCCCGGTCTATGAAACATCTTAAATAGGGATGTCCGATAATGGCTTTTTGCCGATATTCCGATATTGTCCAACTCTTTAATTACCGATACCGATATCAACCGATATAAGCAGTCGTGGAATTAACACATTATTATGCCTAATTTGGACAACCAGGTATGGTGAAGATAAGGTACTTTTTTTAAAAATTAGTAAAATAAGATAAATTAATTAAAAACATTTTCTTGAATAAAAAAGAAAGTGAAACAATATAAAAACAGTTACATAGAAACTAGCAATGAATGAAAATGAGTAAAATGAACTGCCAATGGACCCCGAGAACTGGAAAAAGATTGGATTAATTTTTTTTTTGTTTTGTTTTGTTTCATGTTTATTTTGAATAAGTAGACAAAACAAAAACAAACACATTTTGCAAAAAAACAACAAAAAAGCCATTCAAGAATGAATAACAAAAACAATAATAATAATTAGGGATGTCCGATAATGGCTTTTTGCCGATATCCGATATGCCGATATTGTCCAACTCTTTAATTACCGATACCGATATCAACCGATATATACAGTCGTGGAATTAACACATTATTATGCCTAATTTGGACAACCAGGTATGGTGAAGATAAGGTACTTTTTAAAAAAATTAATCAAATCAAATAAGATAAATAAATTAAAAACATTTTCTTGAATAAAAAAGAATGTAAAACAATATAAAAACAGTTACATAGAAACTAGTAATTAATGAAAATTTGTAAAATTAACTGTTAAAGGTTAGTATTATTAGTGGACCAGCAGCACGCACAATCATGTGTGCTTACGGACTGTATCCCTTGCAGACTGTATTGATATATATTGATATATAATGTAGGAACCAGAATATTAATAACAGAAAGAAACAACCCTTTTGTGTGAATGAGTGTAAATGGGGGGAGGGAGGTTTTTTGGGTTGGTGCACTAATTGTAAGTGTATCTTGTGTTTTTTATGTGCATTTAATTAAAAAAACAAACAAAAAAAAACAAAAAACGATACTGATAATAAAAAAAACGATACCGATAATTTCCGATATTACATTTTAACGCATTTATCGGCCGATAATATCGGCAGACCGATATTATCGGACATCTCTATCAATAATAATAATAGTAATAGTAATAATAAAAAGCAAAAAGAAACAAGAAATGAAAATAAATATTAATGTAAACATATCGGAAAAGGAGTGAGAAGAAGTAAAAACTTATGTACTCCCACCCCTCTTATTACTTACTGTATGTTTAATAATAATAATAATAGTATATAAAAATGTTATGTTATGTAAATACATATACATATATAAGTATGTACATATATATATATATACACTACCGTTCAAAAGTTTGGGGTCACATTGAAATGTCCTTATTTTTGAAGGAAAAGCACTGTACTTTTCAATGAAGATAACTTTAAACTAGTCTTAACTTTAAACAAAATACACTCTATACATTGCTAATGTGGTAAATGACTATTCTAGCTGCAAAATGTCTGGTTTTTGGTGCAATATCTACATAGCCCATTTCCAGCAACTATCACGCCAGTGTTCTAATGGTACAATGTGTTTGCTCATTGGCTCAGAAGGCTAATTGATGATTAGAAAACCCTTGTGCAATCATGTTCACACATCTGGAAACAGATTAGCTCGTTACAGAAGCTACAAAACTGACCTTCATTTGAGCACGTTGAGTTTCTGGAGCATCACATTTGTGGGGTCAAATAAACGCTCAAAATGGCCAGAGAAAAAAAAAACGATACCGATAAAAAAAAAAAACGATACCGATAATTTCCGATATTACATTTTAACGCATATATCGGCCATCTCTAATCTTAAACATCTTTTATTTTGTCAACATTTATTCACATTAACGTGAGCCTGTCTCTCTTTTAATAAGCTGAGAGTGACAGCTGACGGTAAAACTACTCGGACAAAACTTCCCACAATGCATTGCGGGGGATTTTAAAGTCACTCTGCGCTGCAATGAATGTTTTGACGACATTAATATGGACGACGGACTAATCTGCATTTTTACACATGATATTTCAAAACAATTAGCACAAAATCATGAAGAGATTTTCATTCACTTGAAAATGATTTATGTATAAAAAAAAATAATCATTTGTATTGAGGATTTATTGCTCATGGAGTATTCATATATTCCCGGCCTTAAAAAGTGCTGCAAACAATTATGGCAGCACTAAATGATTCATTGGGAGAAGTTCAGCTGGACCCAAGACAAATGTTGTCATGTAAATAAAATGCTGCTTGCATTGCAGATGCTCCTGGAAATTAAATTACAATATTTTGTTGGCTCATTTAAAGCTGCCTGGATTCATTTTTTTTTAATTTGACACACAGTTCCAATCACTGGGCTGGAACTAACAGCGGAAGGCATGACTGGGTTGTTTTTTTGTTTTTTTTGGTGTGTGTGGTTTTGAGCTTTTATTTTGAAGGTCAGTGTAATAAATGATGTTATTTTTTGGGTGGAAATGACATTTATGTGTAAATGTTGTGGATGTGATGTGGTTTTGGGAGAGTCTGGTAGCACCATTTATGTGTGAGTGTGTCTGCTTTGTATGCTAAACATACTTTCTTATTATTATTATTATTTTTCTGCACTTTATTTTTATTTTATTATTCACTTTTCAGCCATAAAGTCGGGTAGTAGGGATGGGGACCGAATCCACTCATTTTTGGGCACACATCGAATCCCGCCGGTCTTACTGGGCACCCATTCACATAAAATGCAACCGTGCCATGTTTTGGTTCACGGATTTCGCGTGACGTCACGCCCGATCACTCCAGCAGCACCGAGAGCAGACTCCGCCAAACTACCCCTGAACGTTGCAATTTTCAACGCCAGCACAATCATTTACTCAAAAAAAAACGCTCCAACGTAAGTCAAATTAGGCTCCGCTTTTTCCAGATATGAGCTAGCTGGATGCTAACATAGATTGGCTTTGCTAATGACATGCTACAGATTAGCATTAGTGATTTTACATGGCGAATTTCAACACCTGCAAATGTGTGAATGAAAACTACAATTAAGATGCACATTCAATCAAACAGCTGGTGCGTAACAAGTGAAATACTTACAGTACTACCACATTTTAGGGCGCAACAACAACAAAAAACAACCCATTTTCGATGCCAACAACATAATTTACTCAAAAAACCCTCCGACGTAAGAAAAATAAGAATGCGCTAGCTTGATGCTAATATACATTGGCTTTGCTAATGACATGCTACAGATTAGCATTAGCGGTTTTACGTGGCGATTTCAACACCTGGAAATTTGTTAATGAAAACTACAACTAAGATGCACGTTACAATAGAACAGTGAGTAATAAGTACAATACTTACAGTATTAACACGTTTTAAGGCGCAACAACAACAAAAAAAATACCCCGCCATAAATTATAATGTTGCAATTTTCAATACAAACAAAGAAATTGACTCAAAAGCTAACATCAGTAAAGTAAAGCTCCACTTTTCCAAAAAAAATGCGCTAGCTTGATGCTAATATACATTGGCGTTGCTAACGACATGCTACAGATTAGCATTAGCGTTTTTACATGGCGATTTCAACACCTGCAAATTTTTGAATGAAAACTACAACTACGATGCACGCTACAATCAAACAGCTGGTGCGTAATGAGTACAATACTTACAGCGTTAACACTTTTTAGGGCGCAACAACAAAAAACAACAACACACCATTAACTGTAATGATGTAATCTTGAATGCCAACAAAACAATTTACAAAACGTAAGTAAAATAAGGCTCCACTTTTCCAGAAATGCAGTCGATTGATGCTAACATACATTGGCTTTGCTGCTGACATGCTACCGATTAGCATTAGCAATTTTACATGGCGATTTCAAAACCTGCAAAATTATGAATGAAAACTACAACTAAGATGCACATTGCAATCAAACAGCTTGTGCGTCATAAGTACAATACTTACAGTATTAACACGTTTTAGGGCGCAACAACAACAACAACAAAAAACGCCATCAATTATAATGTTGCAATTTTCAATGCAAACAAAGAAATTGACTCAAAAACCAACATAAGTAAAGTAAGGCTCCACTTTAAAAAAAAAAAAAGTGCTAGCTTGATGCTAATATACATTGGCTTTGTTAATGACATGCTACAGAATAGCATTAGCAATTTTAAATGGCAATTTCACCACCTGCAAATTTGTTATTGAAAACTACAACTAAAATGCATGTTGCAATCAAACAGCTGGTGCGTAACAAGTACAATACTTACAGCATTAGCACATTTTAGGGCGCAACAACAAAAAAACAAAACACCATTACCTATAATGTTGCAATTTTCAACGCCAACACAATCATTTACTCAAAAAAACGCTCCGCTTTTTCCAGATATGAGCTAGCCGGATGCTAACATACATTGGCTTTGCTAATGACATGCATTAGTGATTTTACATGGCGAATTTCAACACCTGCAAATGTGTGAAAGAAAACTACAATTAAGATGCACATTCAATCAAACAGCTGGTGCGTAACAAGTGAAATACTTACAGTACTACCACATTTTAGGGCGCAACAACAACAACAAAAAACACATTTTCGATGCCAACAACATAATTTACTCAAAAAACCCTCCAACGTAAGAAAAATAAGAATGCGCTAGCTTGATGCTAATATACATTGGCTTTGCTAATGACATGCTACTGATTAGCATTAGCGATTTTACGTGGCGATTTCAAAACCTGCAAATTTGTTAATGAAAACTACAACTAAGATGCACATTGCAAACAAACAGCTGGTGCGTAATAAGTACAATACTTACAGTATTAACACGTTTTAGGGCGCAACAACAACAACAACAAAAACCCGCCATAAATTATAATGTTGCAATTTTCAATGCAAACAAAGAAATTGACTCAAAAACTAACATAAGTAAAGTTAGGCTCCACTTTAAAAAAAAACATGCGCTAGCTTGATGCTAATATACATTGGCTTTGCTAATGACATGCTACTGATTAGCATTAGCAATTTTACGTAGCGATTTCAACACCTGCAAATTTGTGAATGAAAACTACAACTACGATGCACGTTACAATCAAACAGCTGGTGCGTAATGAGTACAATACTTACAGCGTTAACACTTTTTAGGGCGCAACAACAAAAAACAACAACACACCATTAACTGTAATGATGCAATCTTGAATGCCAACAAAACAATTTACAAAACGTAAGTAAAATAAGGCTCCACTTTTCCAGAAATGCAGTCGCTTGATGCTAACATACATTGGCTTTGCTGCTGACATGCTACAGATTAGCATTAGTAATTTTACATGGCGATTTCAACAGCAGCAAATTTGTGAATGAAAACTACAACTAAGATGCACATTGCAATCAAACAGCTGGTGCGTAATAAGTACAATACTTGCAGTATTAACACGTTTTAGGGCGCAACAACAACAACAAAAAACGCCATCAATTATAATGTTGCAATTTTCGATGCAAACAAAGAAATTCACTCAAAAACTAACATAAGTAAAGTTAGGCTCCACTTTAAAAAAAAAAAAAGTGCTAGCTTGATGCTAATATACATTGGCTTTGCTAATGACATGCTACAGATTAGCATTAGCGATTTTACGTGGCGATTTCAACACCTGCAAATTTGTGAATGAAAACTACAACTAAGATGCACATTGCAATCAATCAGCTAGTGCGTAATAAGTACAATACTTACAGTATTAACGCGTTTTAGGGCGCAACAACAACAACAACAACAAAAACCCGCCATAAATTATAATGTTGCAATTTTCAATGCAAACAAAGAAATTGACTCAAAAAACCAACATAAGTAAAGTAAGGCTCCAATTTTCCAAAATGCGCTAGCTTGATGCTAATATACATTGGCTTTGTTAATGACATGCTACAGAATATCATTAGCAATTTTAAATGGCAATTTCACCACCTGCAAATTTTCTATTGAAAACTACAACTAAAATGCTGGAGCTGCTGTCCCCGCGACCCGATTCCGGATAAGCGGTTGAAGATGGATGGATGGAACTAAAATGCATGTTGCAATCAAACAGCTGGTGCGCAACAAGTACAATACTTACAGCATTACCACATTTTAGGGCGCAACAACAAAAAAACAAAACACCATTACCTATAATGTTGCAATTTTCAATGCCAGCACGATCATTTACTCAAAAAAAAACGCTCCAACGTAAGTCAAATTAGGCTCCGCTTTTTCCAGATATGAGCTAGCTGGATGCTAATATACATTGGCTTTGCTAATGACATGCATTAGTGATTTTACATGGCGAATTTCAACACCTGCAAATGTGTGAAAGAAAACTACAATTAAGATGCACATTCAACCAAACAGCTGGTGCGTAACAAGTGAAATACTTACAGTACTACCACATTTTAGGGCGCAACAACAACAAAAACAACCCATTTTCGATGCCAACAACATAATTTACTCAAAAAACCCTCCAACGTAAGAAAAATAAGAATGCGCTAGCTTGATGCTAATATACATTGGCTTTGCTAATGACATGCTACTGATTAGCATTAGCGGTTTTACGTGGCGATTTCAACACCTGCAAATTTGTTAATGAAAACTACAACTAAGATGCACATAGCAATCAAACAGCTGGTGCGTAATAAGTACAATACTTACAGTATTAACACGTTTTAGGGCGCAACAACAACAACAACAAAAAACGCCATCAATTATAATGTTGCAATTTTCGATGCAAACAAAGAAATTGACTCAAAAACTAACATAAGTAAAGTTAGGCTCCACTTTAAAAAAAAACATGCGCTAGCTTGATGCTAATATACATTGGCGTTGCTAACGACATGCTACAGATTAGCATTAGCGATTTTACGTAACGATTTCAACACCTGCAAATGTGTGAATGAAAACTACAACTAAGATGCACGTTACAATCAAACAGCTGGTGCGTAATGAGTACAATACTTGCAGTATTAACACGTTTTAGGGCGCAACAACAAAAAACAACAACACACCATTAACTGTAATGATGCAATCTTGAATGCCAACAAAACAATTTACAAAACGTAAGTAAAATAAGGCTCCACTTTTCCAGAAATGCCGTCGCTTGATGCTAACATACATTGGCTTTGCTGCTGACATGCTACAGATTAGCATTAGCAATTTTACATGGCGATTTCAACAGCAGCAAATTTGTTAATGAAAACTACAACTAAGATGCACATTGCAAACAAACAGCTGGTGCGTAATAAGTACAATACTTGCAGTATTAACACTTTTTAGGGCGCAACAACAACAACAACAAAAAACGCCATCAATTATGTCGCAATTTTCGATGCAAACAGAGAAATTGACTCAAAACCTAACATAAGTAAAGTTAGGCTCCACTTTAAAAAAAAAAAAAAGTGCTAGCTTGATGCTAATATACATTGGCGTTGCTAATAACATGCTACTGATTAGCATTAGCGATTTCACGTAGCGATTTCAACACCTGCAAATTTGTTAATGAAAACTACAACTAAGATGCACATTGCAATCAAACAGCTGGTGCGTAATAACTACAATATTTGCAGTATTAACACGTTTTAGGGCGCAACAACAACAACAACAAAAACCCGCCATAAATTATAATGTTGCAATTTTCAATGCAAACAAAGAAATTGACTCAAATACTAACATAAGTAAAGTAAAGCTCCACTTTTCCAAAAAAAATGCGCTAGCTTGATGCTAATATACATTGGCGTTGCTAACGACATGCTACAGATTAGCATTAGCGATTTTACGTAGCGATTTCAACACCTGCAAATTTGTTAATGAAAACTACAACTAAGATGCACGTTACAATAAAACATTGAGTAATAAGTACAATACTTACAGTATTAACACGTTTTAGGGCGCAACAACAAAAACCGCCATAAATTATAATGTTGCAATTTTCAGTGCAAACAAAGAAATTAACTCAAAAACCAACATAAATTTCGGCTCCACTTTTCCAAAAATGTGCTAGCTTGATGCTAACATACATTGGCTTTGCTAATGACATGCTACTGATTAGCATTAGCGATTTTACGTAGCGATTTCAACACCTGCAAATGTGTGAATGAAAACTACAACTAAGATGCACATTGCAATCAAACAGCTGGTGCGTAATAAGTACAATACTTGCAGTATTAACACGTTTTAGGGCGCAACAACAACAACTAAAAACGCCATCAATTATAATGTTGCAATTTTCGATGCAAACAAAGAAATTGACTCAAAAACTAACATAAGTAAAGTTAGGCTCCACTTTAAAAAAAAAACATGTGCTAGCTTGATGCTAATATACATTGGCTTTGCTAATGACATGCTAAAGATTAGCATTAGCAATTTTACATGGCGATTTCAACAGCAGCAAATTTGTGAATGAAAACTACAACTAAGATGCACATTGCAATCAAACAGCTGGTGCGTAATAAGTACAATACTTGCAGTATTAACACGTTTTAGGGCGCAACAACAACAACAAAAACCCGCCATAAATTATAATGTTGCAATTTTCAATGCAAACAAAGAAATTGACTCAAATACTAACATAAGTAAAGTAAAGCTCCACTTTTCCAAAAAAAATGCGCTAGCTTGATGCTAATATACATTGGCGTTGCTAACGACATGCTACTGATTAGCATTAGCGATTTTACGTAGCGATTTCAACACCTGCAAATGTGTTAATGAAAACTACAACTAAGATGCACGTTACAATAAAACATTGAGTAATAAGTACAATACTTACAGTATTAACACGTTTTAGGGCGCAACAACAAAAACCGCCATAAATGATAATGTTGCAATTTTCAGTGCAAACAAAGAAATTAACTCAAAAACCAACATAAATTTCGGCTCCACTTTTCCAAAAATGTGCAGCTTGATGCTAACATACATTGGCGTTGCTAATGACATGCTACTGATTAGCATTAGCGATTTTACGTAGCGATTTCAACACCTGCAAATGTGTGAATGAAAACTACAACTAAGATGCACATTGCAAACAAACAGCTGGTGCGTAATAAGTACAATACTTGCAGTATTAACACGTTTTAGGGCGCAACAACAACAACAAAAAACGCCATCAATTATAATGTTGCAATTTTCGATGCAAACAAAGAAATTGACTCAAAAACTAACATAAGTAAAGTTAGGCTCCACTTAAAAAAAAAAAATACTTGCAGTATTAACACGTTTTAGGGCGCAACAACAACAACAACAACAAAAACCGCCATAAATTATAATGTTGCAATTTTCAGTGCAAACAAAGAAATTAACTCAAAAACCAACATAAATTTCGGCTCCACTTTTCCAAAAATGTGCTAGCTTGATGCTAACATACATTGGCTTTGCTAATGACATGCTACATATTAGCATTAGCGATTTTACATGGCGATTTCAACAGCAGCAAATTTGTGAATGAAAACTACAACTAAGATGAACGCAACCAAACAGCTTGTGTGTAAAAAGTACAATACTTACAGTGTTAACACTTTTTGGGGCGCAACAAAAAACCACCATAAACAAAACCCTACTGCCATCCAACGTCTGGGACTTACAACCAAAAAACAATGAATATTCATTAACACACACAAAAGTACTGTAAATTGGTACCAGTATCGATTCCCAGGTACCGTATCGGTTCAAATGTGAACGCTACCCATCCCTACTGAGTAGTATTGAATCGTATGCTTGACTTTGTTATTGTCTTTAGTATTTAGAAGTTGAGAAACGTGAGCGTGCATGCCCTGCCCCACTACTTTGGGCGTAAAGAGGGTCCGAAGGCGGTACCCCGGTGTGGGTGAGGCAAAGAAGTCTACTCACATGGACTGCATGGCGTCCTGGATGAGCTGCATCCACGTGTTGCGCTCCTCCTTGGAGCTGGCCAGCACCTCCATCATCTCGGGCTTCTCGGTGCCGGCCGTGATGAGGAAAAGGCCGCGCTCTTCGTTGGCGACCTCGCGCACGATCAGCTTCTGCAGCGAGAGCACGGTGGAGCGCTGGTCCTGTGGGGAGGGGGGGGAGGGGGGGTGATGGGACGGAACGAGGGCGAGGTGCAGGAGACGGCGGTGGGAGGAGGAAAGGAAGACAAATGACAGACAAGGGGGATGATGATGATGATGATGATGAGGCAGGAAATAGGGCGGTTGATGGAGCAGCGAGTGGGAGAGGAAAAATGAAGGCCGGCATGAAATGTGAGCAGGGGAGTACCAGGGAAGTGAGGTGAGGGATGGATGGAGAGAAGAAAAGAAAATGTTTAATATTATCATCCATAATGTTAGGCAACATTAAAGGCGCACTGCACTTTTTTTTTTAAATGTCTTATCATTCACAATCTTTATGTAAGACAAGAACACATACGTTTTTCTCCTTTAATGCATTCTAAATCGTAAATAAACACTAGCAAAAGTCAGCTAACGATGACATCCCGCCTATTAAGCGCTCTGAAAAAAACCTCCATCAAGGTTTTTATATGCACACTATAATGTAGTAACGGTCATAATCAGTGTTATTTTCGGCGGATAACGAGTAGTCTAACGCGTTGTTTTCTGTATTCAGTAACGCAGTTACCGTTACTACATGATGCGTTACTGCGTTATTTTTACGTGATTTTTTATATAGTATCGGCTAGAAAGTGAGAAGATCTGAGTGTGTTTTATTGGAGCGCTGCGGTGTCGTCCTTCTGATTCTTCCTGTGTCACAAGGAAGAAAAGAGGCGCGCTGTGTGTGTGTGTGTGTGTGTGTGTGTGTGTGTGTGTGTGTGTGGGGGGGGGGGGGGGGTTGTGTCTGTGTTTACTAACAACAAGACATCATGGCGTAGCCGGACTCGAGTTTCTTAACATGGAGATATTCTCACTTTTTTTGTATTCAGTAACGCAGTTACCGTTACTGCATGATGCGTTACTGCGTTATTTTTACGTGATTTTTTATATAGTATCGGCTAGAAAGTGAGAAGATCTGAGTGTGTTTTGTTGGAGCGCTGCGGTGTCGTCCTTCTGATTCTTCCTGTGTCACAAGGAAGAAAAGAGGCGCGCTGTGTGTGTGTGTGTGTGTGTGTGTGTGTGTGTGTGTGTGTGTGGGGGGGGGGGGGGGGTGGGGGGGTTGTGTCTGTGTTTACTAACAACAAGAAATCATGGCGTAGCCGGACTCGAGTTTCTTAACATGGAGATATTCTCACTACTTTTCTTTTTGTCGAGCACAAAGAAAAGAACATTTTATTTTTTTTATTTTTTTTAAAAATTTTTTTTTTTTTTTAATTTTATTTTATTTTTTTAAATTTTTTTTAAATTTTTTTTTTTAATTTTTTTATTTTTTTTATAATGTCCTGCCCAGAAAAGAACATTTTAGTTAAATGTAAGTTGTGTCTTGGATCAAAGCTCCTATCTACTGCCCAAAACAGCAATTCAAATCTGCTGAAACAGCTACAAAAGCAACATGCTTCGACAAAGCAAGGTAAACATCTACGTACCAGCATGGCGAAGACGTATTTCTGGTCCTTCTCTTGCAGGAAGACGACGACGTCCGACAGGAGCAAGGCGTGAACGTCTGCAGAGAGGGGAAAAAAACTTGTTGACGCGTCGTCGCTTTGCTTGATTTTTTTCCGCGTCGTCGGGAAAGGGGGCGCCACCTTTCTGTCGGCCCTGGATGCTCTTCAGCTGCAGAGCGCCGTCGTGGATCAGCCGCCTCCTCAGGAGGTCCTCGCGGGCGAAGATCTGGCCGCTCTTCATCATCATGATGGACTTGCCGTCGGTGCGGGCGTGGAAGTCCTTCAGGCGCCGCCGCTTGTCGTGCTCGTTCACCCTGGCGTCCACGGCGGCGATCACCCGCTTGACCAGTCGCACCGCCTCCGTCAGGTCCTCGTAGTCCTCGTCGCCCTCTGCGCGGGGGAAAAACGGAGGTTAAGCTTTTCCAAATGTCATTTTTAATTGACTCCAAATCCACTTCATTTATGTAGCACTGTTAAGACACAAGCTGTTTCCAGAGAGCTGCACATAAAACTAAGAAAAACTACTTCAGCTGTAAGCATTTGAAATACCGACACATAAAATAATTAAAAATAAACTAAAAAATAAATGATTAAAACCACCAAAATAAGGAGAAACAAATCAATAAAATATAACGATAAAAGATACACATTTAATTGTATGTATTTGAAGCATTAACTCTCTACATATTCATTTCTTTATGTAATGTGTGTATATTATTTTGTTCAATTTGATGTCATTTTTATGTGTTTATTAATGTTTAAACCTCTAACTCTAACCATAACCCTAAACCTAACTCTAACCCTAACCTTCTAACCTCTAACCCTAACCATTTGAAATACCAATAGACAAAATAATAAAAAATAAAATAAAAAATAAATAATTAAAATCACCAAAATAAGGAAAAACAAGTCAATAAAATATAACGATAAAAGATACACATTTAATTTTAGGTATTTGGAGCATTTACTACATACATATTTATGTTAATATTATTTTGTTCAATTTGATGTAATTTTTTATGTATTTATTAATGTTCAAACCTCTAACTCTAACCCTAACCCCAACTCTAACCCTAACTCTAACCTCTAACCGTAACCCTAACCAGTGGTGCCCCACATATGTGTTTGACACAACATTAAAAACTGACTTGGAGTTTTTTCGTTCAGGGTCTTCGGGGGGTTCTGCGTCTGGCGTGGCCGTTACCTTGATGGGTTGTAGACGGACAGTGCACCCCCCCTCCCCCCTAACCCTAACCCCAACTCTAACCCCCTCTTTAACCTTCTAACCCTAACCTCTAACCTCTAACCCTACAAACCCTATCCCTAACCCCAACCCCAACCCTAACTCTAACCAGTGGTGCCCGTACTTAATTAGTGTTTCCACATATGTGTTTGACACAACATTCAACACCAACTTGGAGTTTTTTCGTTCAGAGTCTTCGGGGGGTTCTGCGTCTGGCGTAGGCATCACCTTGACGGGTTGTAGACAGACAGTGTACACCCCCTTAACCCTAACCCTGACCTCAACCCCAACCCTAATCCTAACCCTCTCTCTAACCTTCTAACCCTCCAACTAACCCCAACTCTAACCCTAACCCCAACCCTAACTCTAACCAGTGGTGCCCGTAATTAATTAGTGTTTCCACATATGTGTTTGACACAACATTCAACACCGACTTGGAGTTTTTTCGTTAAGGGTCTTCGGGGGGTTCTGCGTCTGGCGTGGGCGTCACCTTGAAGGGTTGTAGACGGACAGTGCACACTCCCCTACCCCTAACCTGAACCTAAACCCTAACCCTCTCTCTAACCTTCTAACCCTAACCCTAACCCCAACTCTAACCCTACAAAGCCTATCCCTAACCCCAACCCTAACCCTAACCCTAACTCTAACCAGTGGTGCCCGTAATTAATTAGTGTTTCCACATATGTGTTTGACACAACATTCAACACCGACTTGGAGTTTTTTCGTTCAGGGTCTTCGGGGGGTTCTGCGTCTGGCGTGGGCGTCACCTTGAAGGGTTGTAGACGGACAGTGCACACTCCCCTACCCCTAACCTGAACCCTAACCCTCTCTCTAACCTTCTAACCCTAACCCTAACTCTAACCCTAACCCTACAAATACTATCCCTAACCCCAACCATAACCCTAACTCTAACCCTACAAATCCTATCCCTAACCCCAACCCTAACCCTAACCCTAACTCTAACCAGTGGTGCCCGTAATTAATTGGTGTTTCCACATATGTGTTTGACACAACATTTAACACGGACTTGGAGTTTTTTCGTTCAGGGTCTTCGGGGGGTTCTGCGTCTGGCGTGGATGTCACCTTGACGGGTTGTAGACGGACAGTGCACACTCCCCTACCCCTAACCTGAACCCGAACCCTAACCCTCTCTCTAACCTTCTAACCCTAACCCCAACCCTAACCCTACAAATCCTATCCCTAACCCCAACCCTAACCCTAACCCTAACTCTAACCCTACAAATCCTATCCCTAACCCCAACCCTAACCCTAACCCTAACCAGTGGTGCCCATAATTAATTAGTGTTTCCACATATGTGTTTGACACAACATTCAACACTGACTTGGAGTTTTTTTGTTCAGGGTCTTTGGGGGGTTCTGCGTCTGGCGTGGGCGTCACCTTTACGGGTTGTAGACGGACAGTGAAAACTCCCCTCCCTCTAACCCGAAAACGAACCATAACCCTCTCTTTAACCTTCTAACCCTAACCCTAACTCTAACCCTACAAATCCTATCCTTAACCCCAACCCTAACTCTAACCAGTGGTGCCCATAATTAATAAGTGTATCCACATATGTGTTTGACACAACATTCAACACCGACTTGGAGTTTTTTTGTTCAGGGTCTTCGGGGGGTTCTGCGTCTGGCGTGGGCGTCACCTTGAAGGGTTGTAGACGGACAGTGCACACTCCTCTACCCCTAACCTGAACCCTAACCCTCTCTCTAACCTTCAAACCCTAACCCCAACTCTAACCCTAACCCTAACTCTAACCCTACAAATCCTATCCCTAAACCTAACCCTAACCCTAACTCTAACCAGTGGTGCCCATAATTAATTAGTGTTTCCACATATGTGTTTGACACAACATTCAACACCGACTTGGAGTTTTTTTGTTCAGGGTCTTCGGGGGGTTCTGCGTCTGGCGTGGGCGTCACCTTGAAGGGTTGTAGACGGACAGTGCACACTCCCCTCCCCCTAACCCGAACCCTCTGTCTAACCTTCTAACCCTAACCCTAACCCCAACTCTAACCCTAACTCTAACCTTACAAATCCTATCCCTATCTCTAACCCCAACTCTAACCCTACAAATCCTATCCCTAACCCTAACCCTAACTCTAACCAGTGGTGCACGTACTTAATTAGTGTTTCCACTATGTGTTTGACACAACATTCAACACCGACTTGGAGTTTTTTCGTTCAGGGTCTTCGGGGGGTTCTGCGTCTGGCGTGGGCGTCACCTTGACGGGTTGTAGACGGACAGTGCACACTCCCCTACCCCTAACCTGAACCCGAACCCTAACCCTCTCTCTAACCTTCTAACCCTAACCCCAACTCTAACCCTACAAATCCTATCCCTAACCCCAACCCTAACCCTAACCCTAACCCTACAAATCCTATCCCTAACCCTAACCCTAACTCTAACCAGTGGTGCCCGTAATTAATTAGTATTTCCACATATGTGTTTGACACAACATTCAACACCGACTTGGAGTTTTTTCGTTCAGGGTCTTCGGGGGGTTCTGCGTCTGGCGTGGGCGTCACCTTGACGGATTGTAGACGGACAGTGCACACTCCCCTACCCCTAACCTGAACCCGAACCCTAACCCTCTCTCTAACCTTCTAACCCTAACCCCAACTCTAACCCTAACTCTAACCCTACAAATCCTATCCCTATCCCTAACCCAAACCCTAACCCTACAAATCCTATCCCTAACCCCAACCCTAACCCTAACCCTAACCCTAACTCCAACCAGTGGTGCCCATAATTAATTAGTGTTTCCACATATGTGTTTGACACAACATTCAACAGCGACTTGGAGTTTTTTTGTTCAGGGTCTTCGGGGGGTTCTGCGTCTGGCGTGGGCGTCACCTTGAAGGGTTGTAGACGGACAGTGCACACTCCCCTACCCCTATCCCCAACCCTAACCCTAACCCTAGCCAGTGGTGCCCGTAATTAATTAGTGTTTCCAGATATGTGTTTGACACAACATTCAACACCAACTTGGAGTTTTTTCGTTCAGGGTCTTCGGGGGGTTCTGCGTCTGGCGTGGGCGTCACCTTGACGGATTGTAGACGGACAGTGCACACTCCCCTACCCCTAACCTGAACCCGAACCCTAACCCTCTCTCTAACCTTCTAACCCTAACCCCAACTCTAACCCTAACCCTAACTCTAACCCTACAAATCCTATCCCTATCCCTAACCCAAACCCTAACCCTAACCCTAACTCTAACCCTACAAATCCTATCCCTAACCCCAACCCTAACCCTAACTCTAACCAGTGGTGCCCATAATTAATAAGTGTTTCCACATATGTGTTTGACACAACATTCAACACCGACTTGGAGTTTTTTTGTTCAGGGTCTTCGGGGGGTTCTGCGTCTGGCGTGGGCGTCACCTTGAAGGGTTGTAGACGGACAGTGCACACTCCCCTACCCCCAACCCTAACCCTAACCCTAGCCAGTGGTGCCCGTAATTAATTAGTGTTTCCAGATATGTGTTTGACACAACATTCAACACCAACTTGGAGTTTTTTCGTTCAGGGTCTTCGGGGGGTTCTGCGCCTGGCGTGGGCGTCACCTTGACGGGTTGTAGACGGACAGTGCACACTCCCCTACCCCTAACCTGAACCCGAACCCTAACCCTCTCTCTAACCTTCTAACCCTAACCCTAACCCTAACTCTAACCCTACAAATCTTATCCCTAACCCCAACCCTAACCCTAACCCTAACTCTAACCAGTGGTGCCCATAATTAATTGGTGTTTCCACATATGTGTTTGACACAACATTCAACACTGACTTGGAGTTTTTTTGTTCAGAGTCTTTGGGGGGTTCTGCGTCTGGCGTGGGTGTCACCTTGACGGGTTGTACACGGACAGTGCACCCCCCCTACCCCCTAACCCTAACCCAACCCTAACCCTCTCTCTAACCTTCTAACCCTAACCCTAACAGTGCACACCCCCGTACCCCCTAACCCTAACCCTAACCCCAACTCTAACCCTAACTCTAACCCTAACCTCTAACCCTACAAACCCTAACCCCAACTTCAACCCTAACCCCGCAAATGTCTCTAACCCTGCTGACCGTGAGACTTTGGCAAATCTGGTCCCGAATCAGCTCAGTGGTCGTTTTAAGAGGACTTTTGCTTCGTTGTCTGCCAAAAAGTGAGTATGGCGAAAAGGTGGAACATAACACCAATCACAAATGGGACTTTTTGCGACATACCATGACTCGGTCCGAGCAGTCTCAGTACATTGCGGCTGAAGCGTCTAACTTATTTTTACACTTCACATATTAAGACTGTGGAACTGTGAAGATACTTTTTATCTGAATATTTTTGCCGTTTCTCAAGGCAAACATTGTAACTCCTTAGAAGGTCGGTGTCTCATTCCAGAGGTGGTACACTAATTTCTCCAAGTCAACACTAATTCACAGCGGTTAACAGACATGGCGCAACCTTAAATGGCGTCTGCCTTCTCTAGTGAAAGGCCAAGATCATTATGTCTCCAGCAGTCTTCTCATTGACATTTCAGTCTATTCCTAATTATGCCGCTTCTTCCCCCAAAATACGGGCGTGTTCCTTTCACCATAAGATGCTCCCCCGCTTGAGAAAGGTCCACTTGGCATATCTTAATGCGGTGCAAAGAGAAGTCGTGCTCGTACCGTTTGGCGAGTATGAAAAATATTATAATTCATGCATCTCTTCCATCCGTCCATCAAGACTCCAACAACGAGCATATTTTCAAGGTAATGCAGAGCTGGATGACACTGCTGGATGCAGCAATACATGAAACACTACTTCAGGAGGTTGCCTACAGCCACCAGCCTTCAGTGGTTCTCTATTGTCTGTCTTGTCCCTAATAGGAGGCAGACTTGTTTCGATTTTGTTCAAAACAAACCAAAAAAACATGGCCTTTCACATTTGAACCGATACAGTACAGATTCTCGATAATACTGATTTTCAGCACTTTTTTGTGTTTTTATTTGGTAATATAAATGTGATTAATAATGACATATATTTTGTTTGTATTCAAATGAACACTTAAGATGATAATGCAAACTGTCCTCAGAGTGTTGCCGGGAAGTAGTCTTTGCCATTAAGCTGAATCTTGTGTTTTATCCAGTACTCAAAGTATTGTATTAAAATAAATGAATAAATAATAAAAGACTGGACTATCACTATTATGTTAGATCCACTATGGACTGGACTCTCACTAGTATGTTAGATCCACTATGGACTGGACTCTCACTATTATGTTAGATCCACTACAGACTGGACTATCACTATTATGTTAGATCCACTATGGACTGGACTCTCACACTATTATGTTAGATCCACTATGGACTGGACTCTCACTATTATGTTAGATCCACTATGGATTGGACTCTCACAATATTATGTTAGATCCACTATGGACTGGACTCTTCACTATTATGCTAGATCCACTATGGACTGGACTCTTCACTATTATGCTAGATCCACTATGGACTGGACTCTCACTACTATGTTAGATCCACTATGGACTGGACTCTCACTATTATGTTAGATCCACTATGGACTGGACTCTCACACTATTATGTTAGATCCACTATGGACTGGACTCTCACAATATTATGTTAGATCCACTATGGACTGGACTCTCACTATTATTTTAGATCCACTATGGACTGGACTCTCTCACTATTATGTTAGATCCACTATGGACTGGACTCTCACTATTATGTTAAATCCACTATGGACTGGACTCTCACTATTATGTTAAATCCACTATGGACTGGACTCTCACTATTATGTTAAATCCACTATGGACTGGACTCTCACTATTATGTTAGATCCACTATGGACTGGGTTATTTTTGTATTGTTTCAGTTTCACAAATTCCTCAGTAAATCCACCAAAACGTCACTGTGGAGTTATTGAGTCTGTTAAGCTGATTGGAGAGCTAACTTCTGCAGCTAGCGGGTCCATGACGATGACTTCTGTTTTGTTTGATGAGCCGTTTTACTGCCGTGCCGTTTGGAAACAATTAAGCTACATAAATAAACATTTACAAAAATATGTCTGTGTGAATAACTCACTCGGCAGCGTATACATCTGCACTTGTTACCCAAGTTACTCTACTATAATGAGGCGTCACTTCTTTTTACGCTTGAATGACACTTAGCTGAACTCAAGCGGTGGCTGTAACTCCGCACACTTCCTCGGGCCTAATTGGAGCGTGTTTGTTAATAATGGAGCGAGTACCTCTGGGAGGTTTCGTGGCAGGATTAGCGGGCGCATGCAGAGCGAGACAGAAGCCGACAAGAAGATACCGGGGAATCAGATACGAGGACGCTGAGATATTGAGGATTTATAGCGGTCGTCTTTGTGATATGGTTTCCACGATGACAGTGGGAATGATTGAGTTATTGTGGGGTGTTTGTGTGTGTCATCGCGTCTATAAACCCTGATTACGCAGACCCGCTTAAGTCCTCGCTCGCTCACAAACTCGACTTTTCACAGACTTGTTGTGCAGACTTTTGTACCTTTGGTGTGCTGCAGGATCCTCTGAATCAGCACAGGGTACTTGGTGATCCTCTGAGTCACCAGCAAGATGCATTCTGGGATGCCGAGCCGCCGCACAATGCTGCTACTCATCTTCTTCTGTGGGGATTATAAAAGTGGAAACATGGCAAGGCATAGTCAGACGTACAGTGCAAGCATTTCCAAGTCATCACTACAAAAAAAAAAAAAAAAAATGGCGCTACGGGTGTTGCGAGATGTGCAGGACGTACTTTGATGCAGGCTTTAAAGCGCTTGTCTTTGTTTAGCAGGTCTTTGTAAAAGTTGACTGCTTCGTTGTGGCGGCTGCAGAACCTTCCGTAGATCTTCTTCATGCTTTCGCCATTGGACCCCGAGAACTGGAAAAAGATGGGATTCATTTTTTTTGTTTTGTTTCATGTTTATTTTGAATAAGTAGACAAAACAAAAACAAACACATTTTGCAAAAAAACAACAAAAAAGCCATTCAAGAATGAATAACAAACACACTAATAATAATTAGGGATGTCCGATAATGGCTTTTTGCCGATATCCGATATGCCGATATTGTCCAACTCTTTAATTACCGATACCGATATCAACCGATATATACAGTCGTGGAATTAACACATTATTATGCCTAATTTGGACAACCAGGTATGGTGAAGATAAGGTACTTTTTAAAAAAATGAATCAAATCAAATAAGATAAATAAATTAAAAACATTTTCTTGAATAAAAAAGAAAGTAAAACAATATAAAAACAGTTACATAGAAACTAGTCATTAATGAAAATTTGTAAAATTAACTGTTAAAGGTTAGTATTATTAGTGGACCTGCAGCACGCACAATCATGTGTGCTTACGGACTGTATCCCTTGCAGACTGTATTGATATATATTGATATATAATGTAGGAACCAGAATATTAATAACAGAAATAAACAACCCTTTTGTGTGAATGAGTGTAAATGGGGGAGGGAGGTTTTTTGGGTTGGTGCACTAATTGTAAGTGTATCTTGTGTTTTTTATGTGGATTTAATTAAAAAAAAAAAAAAAAAAAATCAAAAAACGATACTGATAATAAAAAACCGATACCGATAATTTCCGATATTACATTTTAACGCATTTATCGGCCGATAATATCGGCACACCAAAATAATAATAATAATAGTAATAATAAAAAGCAAAAAGAAACAAGAAATTAAAATAAATATTAATGTGAACATATCCGCAAAGGAGTGAGAAGAAATAAAAACTTATGTACTCCCACCCCTCTTATTACTTACTGTATGTTTAATAATAATAATAATAGTATATAAAAATGTTATGTTATGTAAATACATATACATATATAAGTATGTACATATATATATATATATATATATATATATATATATATATATATATATATATATATATATATCTACAAGAAATGAAAATAAACATTAATGTAAACATATCCGAAAAGGAGTGAGAAGTAAAAACTTATGTACTCCCACCCCTCTTATTACTTACTGTATGTTTAATAATAATAATAATAATAGTATATAAAAATGTTATGTTATATAAATACATATACATATATAAGTATATAAATACATATACATATATAAGTATAAGTATATATATATATATATATATATATATATATATATATATATATATATATATATATATATATATATATATATATATATATATATATATATATATATCTACAAGAAATGAAAATAAACATTAATGTAAACATATCCGCAAAGGAGTGAGAAGAAGTAAAAACTTATGTACTCCCACCCCTCTTATTACTTACTGTATGTTTAATAATAATAATAATAATAATAATAATAGTATATAAAAATGTTATGTTATATAAATACATATACATATATATATATATATCTACAACATACATTTAACAAGTAACTATGAATCTTCATCTTGTCGTCTTTACATCAGGGGTGTCCAAACTGTTTCCATTGAGGGCCACATAAAATACAAATTGAAGGTAGGGGGGGGCCACTTTGATACATTTTGTTCATTAAAAGATACTAGAAGCAATACAATTTAAGGTGTTGCCCCAGAGAATACATCGGCCCTGGAGGAGTGTCTCCCCTGCGCTCCTCGACTACGGTCTGGGAGCCGGAAGCAGGAAAGGTGCAACACATGTTTGACGTGTTGTCAGAAGCAGCTGCTGAACAATGTCGGCAAACCTCCGTCCTCCATTATTGTATCGCGCAAGCCAAAGTGTTCCCAAACGGGAGATCTTAACGAGCCAGGAGGGTCTTCCAGCTCTGGCTTTTACATGTTGTCCTAGCCCGGTCGCTGCTAGCATGTGTACTCGTTCGGTACACCTCCGAACCGAACCGAACCGAAACGGTTCAATACAAATGCACGTACCGTTACACCCCTATTATTTGCAAAAATAAATAAAGTTTCTAAGTTGGAACATTAAATATCTTGTCTTTGCAGTCTATTCAATTGAATATAAGTTGAAAAGGATTTCTAAATCATTGTATTCTATTTTTATTTACCATTTACACAACGTGACAACTTCACTGGTTCTGGGTTTTGTATGTTGTTGGGAAATGCCTAATTCCTGCGCGAGCCTCCCCTCACCTGGCTGAGGAGGATGTCTCCTATCCTGTGCACCACGAAGCCCCGCTCCGAGGACCGCCCGCAGTCCAGCAGGCTCTCCTTCTTCCTCTCCAGGAGGCGCAGGAGGTGCTGCGTGTGGAGCTCCAGCAGCTCGTCCAGCGCCGGGAACAGCCTCTCCACCGTCTGCTGCTCCAGCTGCGCCTCCTTTTGCAGGCCCTTGCTGTACACCTCCGACATGATGCGCAGCGTGCGGATGTGGTGCATCTCCGTCTGCATCAGCTCTAAGGAAAGCCAGGAGTTCATTTTTGAGGGGTGTTTTCCGGTGAAACGTGTCCCTTTGGGACTGACTCATCAACTCATCACGTATGACTGAAGCCATGCAAGAGTAAGAACACAACGAGACATGACATCATTTCCAGTCAAGTTGCATCACCCAGGAAGCTACACTCGCTTCCTGTTTCTCATACATGCCCTCATCTAGTACTTAAAGATTAGTACCACTAAATGGCATTATGCTAGCATACGTCCTCAAGTTTCTAAAATTCTTCGACTAAACGACGTCATTATACATGTTATGTGCCCAAAGTACACAGCATACGTGCGCTATACAGTGCACAAGTTAAGTGCGTAGCTTAAGTGTGCAATGTAAGTGTGCAAAGTATACAACATGGATGTATATCCAATGTATTACCAATAATCACAGAATGTTATTCAATTTAATGAAAGAAAATATGCAATATTTAATAATACTTATAAAATAAAATAATAATAAAAGCAATAGTAATACCAATTTAAATAATAGTTAAGTATTGTTTTTAAATATATTTTCAAAATTGTAGTAACAAAAATCACGGAATGTTTTTCAATTTAATGAAAGAAAATATGCAATATTTAATGATACTTGGTCAATAAAATACTAAATAATAATAAAAGCAACAGTGTAAATAATATTATCAATATAAATAATAGTTTAGTATTTTCTTTTAAATATATTTTCAAAATGGTAGTAACAAAAATCACAGAATGTTAATCAATCTATTGAAAGAAAATATGCAATATTAAATACTCATTAGATAAAATACTAAATGATAATAATAATAAAAACAACAGTGTCACTAATAATATCAATATCAATAATAGTTTACTATTTTTTTAAACATATTTTTAAAATTGTATTTATAAAAATCACAGAATGTTACTCAATTTAATGAAAGAAAATATGCAATATTTAATGATACTGAGTAAATAAAACACTAAATAATAATAAAAGCAACAGTGTAAATAATAATATCAATATAAATAATAGTTTCATATTTTATTTTAAATATATTTTTTAAATCGTATTAACAAAATTCACAGAATGTTATTCAATTTAATGAAAGAAAATATGCAATATTTAATGATACTTAGTAAATAAAATACTAAATAATAATAATAAAAGCAACAGTCTAAATAATAATATCAATATAAATAATAGTTTAGTATTTTCTTTTAAATATATTTTCAAAATTGTATTAACAAAAATTACAGAATGTTATTCAATCTGTTGAAAGAAAATATGCAATATTAAATACTTATTAAATAAAATACTAAATGATAATAATGATAAAAACAACAGTGTCACTAATAATATCAATATCAATAATAGTTTAGTATTTTTAAAAAACATATTTTTAAAATTGTATTTATAAAAATCACAAAATGTTATTCAACCTAATAAAAGAATATATATATATATACAATATTTAATAATACTTATTAAATAAAATACTAAATAATAGTACAAGCAACAGTGTCACTAATAATATCAATAACAATAATAGTTAATTTTTTTTATTTATATTTTAAAATTGTATTAACAAAAATTACAGAACATTATTCAGTCTACTGAAAAATCATACTTATTAAATAATAATAATAATGATAATAATAATAAAGTCAACAGTGTCACTAAAATATCAATATCAATAATAGTTGTTTAGTGTGTTTAATCTAAAATGTTTTCTTATTTTTTTGAAAAATCATACTTATTAAATAATAATGATAATAATAATAAAGTCAACAGTGTCAATAAAATTTCAATATGAATAATAGTTGTTTAGTGTGTTTAATCTAAAATTGATTCTTATTTTTTTGCAAAATAAATAAATATAAATGATAAATAATACAAGTAAATAAAAATTGCAATTTTTTTTCCCCAGCACCTCTAATTTTAATTGTTGCTATTAATCGTTGTATGAATTAACTTTCCTTCCACTTGTTGAGAGTGATTAGGCAGGTCACCAGGGACTTGTGATCACATCTTAGCCAGACTGGTTTAAAAACACCTCCAGGACTTAGTGATTAGGAAGTCTTAGGTCAGTTGTGAAGTGATTCAAAAATGTTTGCTAGTGTTGCATCCAAAGCTATGTGCCTACAACCCACAGAGGGCGCCATAAATGTACATCGTAATGTAGAGGGGTGTGAAAGTAGGTAACTGATGTGGTACCGTAGATGACGTCCTGCCTCTTCACCAGGTCCCGATCCAGCTGCTGCAGGTACTGTTGATCCACACCTAAACTCCACGAGTCGGCCTCCAGCTCCTTGGCTTCCCCCTCAAACTCTCCCATCAACTGTCCGTCCATCATCTCCGTCCCTGACAGCAACATTTATAGCACAAGTTGGTATCTTTTCACCTCCATGAATAAAAAAACAGTTAAGTATGTAAGTAGGTTAATAAGTACGTAGGTAAGTAAGTAATTAAGTAAGAAAACTAAGTAAGTAGGTAAATAAGTAAGTATGTAAGCAGGTAAGTGAGTAAGTATAAGGATAAGTAAGTAAGTATGTAAGAAAGTATATACTGTAAGTAAGTAAGTAGGCAAGTAAGTAAATATAGAAGTAAGTAAGTTGCTATGTGATTAGGTAAGTGAGTAGGTAAATATGCATTGAAGTAAGTATGTAAATAATTAAGTGTAAGTAAGTACGTAATTAAGTATGCTGGTGCTTAATTACGCAAGTAAGTACGTAACTAGATAGGTGAGGAGGTAAGTTAGTAAGAAAGTAAGTGATTAAGTAGATTAGTAAGTATTTATTTGGTAAGTAAGTAGGTCAGTAAGTCAATAAGTAAGTAATTCAGTAAATAAGAAAGTAGGTAACTAAGTAACTACATAAGTAAGTAAGTATGTAAGAAAATATATACTGTGAGTAAGTAAGTAGGCAAGTAAGTAAATATAGAAGTAGGTAAGTAAGTAAGTAAGTTGGTATGTAATTAGGTAAGTAAGTAGGTAAATATGCATTGAAGTAAGTATGTAATTAAGTATGCTGGTGCATAATTAAGCAAGTAAGTATGTAAGTACGTAAGTAGATAGGTGAGGAGGTAAGTTAGTAAGTAAGGAAGTAGGTAAGTAAGTGATTAAGTAGATTAGTAAGTATTTAGTAGGTAGGTAAGTAAGTAGGTCAGTAAGTCAACAAGTAAGTAATTCAGTAAATAAGAAAGTGGGTAACTAAGTAACTATATAAGTAAGTAAGTATGTAAGAAAGTATATACTGTAAGTAAGTAATTAGGCAAGTAAGTAAATATAGAAGTAGGTAAGTAAGTAAGTTGCTATGTAATTAGGTAAGTAAGTAGGAAAATATGCATTGAAGTAAGTATGTAAATAATTAAGTGTAAGTAAGTATGTAATTAAGTATGCTGGTGCTTAATTAAGCAAGTAAGTATGTAAGTACGTAAGTAGATAGGTGAGGAGGTAAGTTAGTAAGTAAGGAAGTAGGTAAGTAAGTGATTAAGTAGATTAGTAAGTATTTAGTAGGTAGGTAAGTAGGTCAGCAAGTCAACAAGTAAGTAAATCAGTAAATAAGAAAGTAGGCAACTAAGTAACTATATAAGTAAGTAAGTAAAAAAGTATGCAAGTGTTTATGTAAATAGGTAAGTATGTACATAGGTAAGTAAGTACTTAAATAAGTAAATACCAAAGTAGGTAAGTAAGTAAATAAAGAAGTAGGTAGGTAAGTAAATCATTAGGAAAGTAAGTAAATAAGAAACTATGTAAGTAGGTAAGGAAGTAAGGAAATAGGTAGGTAAGTAAATAAGTAAGAAAGTAATCAAGTAAGAAACTAAATACAAACGTAAGTAAGTAGGTAGGTAGGTAAGATAGCAAGTAGGTAAGACTGTAAGTAAGAAACTAAGTAAGTAAGTAGATAGGTAAGTATGTGAGTAGGTAACTTAGTAAGTAGGTAGGTAAGTAAGTAAAAAGGTAGGTAAGTAAGTATGTTAGTAGGTAACTTAGTAAATAGGTAGGTAAGTAAGTAAGTAAGTAGGTCACTCAGACAATAAGTAAGTAATTCAGTAAATAAGAAAGTAGGTAACTAAGTAACTGTATAAGTAAGTAAGTAAAAAAGTATGCACGTATGTAAGTGTTTAGGTAAGTATGTACGTAGGTAAGTAAGTACTTAATTAAGTAAATAGGTAGGTAAGTAAATAAAAAACTATGTAAGTAAGTAAGTAAGTAAGGAAGTAGGTAGGTAAGTAAATAAGTAAGAAAGTAATCAGGTAAGAAACTAAGTACATAGGTAAGTAAGTAGGTAGGTAGGTAAGATAGCAGGTAGGTAAGACTGTAAGTAAGAAACTAAGTAAGTAAGTAGATAGGTAAGTATGTGAGTAGGGAACTTGGTAAGTAGGCAGGTAAGTAGGTAAGTAAGTAAGTAAGTAGGTAAGTAAGTAAGTATGTTAGTAGGTAGCTTAGTAAATAGGTAGGTAAGTAAGTAAGTAGGTCAGTTAGACAATAAGTAAGTAATTTAGTAAATAAGAAAGTAGGTAACTAAGTAATTGTATAGGTAAGTAAAAAAGTATGCAAGTATGTAAGTGTTTAGATAAGTATATACAAAGGTAAGTAAGTACTTAAATAAGTAAATACCAAAGTAGATAAGTAAGTAAATTAAGGAAGTAGGTAGGTAAGTAATTAGGAAAGGAAGTAAATAAGAAACTATGTAAGTAGGTAAGTAAGTAAGGAAATAGGTAGGTAAGACCGTAAGTAAGAAACTAAGTAAGTAAGTAGATAGGTAAGTATTTGAGGAGGGGAACTTAGTAAGTAGGCAGGTAAGTAGGTAGGTAAGTAAGTAGGTAGGTAAGTATGTTAGTAGGTAACTTAGTAAGTAGGTAGGTAAGTATGTAAGTAAGTAATTAAGTACAGTAAAGTATAGTGCATCTGGAAAGTATTCCTAGTATTTACATGTTGATATGTTACAGACTTATTCCAAAAGGGGAAACATTCATTTTTGTCCTCAAAATTCTCCACACAATACACCATAATAAAATCAAAAGTGAATACTTTCCAGATGCACTGTAAGTATGTAAGTAAGTATGTAAGTATGTAAGTATGTAAGTAAGTAAGTAGTGGCTGTTTGAACAAGGTGAGCAACATTCACAATGGGGGGGTAAGTAGAGATGTTTGGAGTGTGTAGTGACCTTCATCAGTGAGGGATTCCATGGACTCTGTGACCTGGTTGGTCCTGTTGAGGGAGTCCGTGGACTGGGACAGATAGCGCAGGCCTTTGATGGGCATCTCGTCAAACACTGGACTGCACACACACACACACACACACACACACACACACACACACACACACACACACACACACACACACACACACACACACACACACACACACACACACACACACACACACACACACACACACACACACACACACACACACACACACACACACACACACACACACACACACACACACACACACACACACACACACACACACACACACACACACACACGCGTACACACACTGTGGTAAGCATGGACTTATTAGTGGCATACAGTGTGGAATTCTCAAACTAACCCGGCAATGTTGCTAATGGACAGACTCTTGGACAGGTTGTTGCCGTGGAAAGGCATGAGGCCCGTGTGTCTGCGGCACGACGGCGGCATGGTCATGGAGGAGTGGTCTTCCGGGGACAAGATGGCTGACCAGGGACGCTCCCTCGTACCTCCCGCTGGAACCAAAGAACATGAGTTACCACGAGGGATCTAGAAGGAATCCCTGAAGGACTCGTTTTATTACTAAAGTTTTTATTGCTTCTATGGTTTTCAAGCTTTAAAAAAGATCACAAATTGTTAATCAATCTAATATAAGAAGAATAATATTTTGTAATACTTATTAAATAGAATACTAATACACTAATATCAATAATAGTTGTTTAGTATTTTTTTTAAATACATTTTTAAAAATGTATTAAAAATTAAAGAATGTTATTCAATTTAATGAAAAAAAAATGCAATATTTTATAATACTAATTAAATAAAATACTAAATAATAATAAAAGCAACAGTGTAAATAATAATGTCAATATAAATAACAGGTTAGTATGTTTTAAAATATATTTTAAAATTGTATTAACAAAAATTGTAGAATGTTATTCAATCTATTGAAAAAAAAATGCAATATTAAATAATACTTATTAAATAAAATACGAAATAATAATAAAAGCAACAGTGTAAATAATGTCAATATAAATAATAGGTTAGTATGTTTTAAAATATATTTTAAAATTGTATTAACAAAAATTGTAGAATGTTATTCAATCTGTTGAAAAGTATGCAATATTAAATAATACTTATTAAATAAAATACTAAATAATAATAATAAAAGCAACAGTGTCGCTAATAATATCAATATCAATAATAGCTTAGTATTTAAAAAAAATTGTTTTTAATTGTATTTATAAAAATCACAAAATGTTATTTAACCTAATGAAAGAACATTTACGATATTTAATAATATTTATTAAATAAAATACAAAATAATAATACAAGCAACAATGTCACTAATAATATTAAAATCACTAATAGTTTAATACTTTTTTGAATATATTTTAAAATTGTATTAAAAAAATTACATACATATGCAATATTAAATCATACCTATTAAATAATAATAATAATAATAATAATAATAATAATAAAAGCAACAATGTCACTAATAATATCAATATCAATAATAGTTTAGTATTTAAAAAAAAAAAAGATTTTTTAAAATTGTATTCTTAAAAATCACAAAAAGTTATTGAACCTATGGAAAGAACATATACAATATTTAATAATACTTATTAAATAAAATAATTTAAAAGTCAAAAATGTCACTAAAAAAATATCAATAATAGCTGTTCCGTGTTTTAAATCTAAAATTGATTCTTAAAACATATTTTTTGCAAATAAAAAATACAAAATACAAATAAAAAATTGGTTGTTAAAACATTTTTTTTTTGCAAAAAAATGATATATATATATATAAATACAAATTTAGATTTCTTTTTTCAGCACCTCTAATTTGAATAGCTGTGCATCATAATTCCATTAGTTGCCAAAACTACAGTAGTTGTTTGCAGGACATTCTATTGTATTGTTTTTAATGCAATAAATGAGGGACACGCGGTAGAAAATGGATGGATGGATGTTATCTAGAAATTAGTTTTTTCTCACATGGTGAAATTGTGTTTTTTTTTTTTTAGAGGGGCCATCACAGAAAAATGACATTTCCATTCATTTCAATGGAGAACATTGAAATTTCGGGTCAGTGACAGAACAAATTCAAGTCGTAAGCCGAGGTGGTCAATATAAATGACACACACAAATAAATGGACAGGTAAAAAAGGTACGGCACTTGTATTGAACCTCATTATCTCGAGCAGGTGTCCCTAATGATGTGGCCGCCATGCAACAAAACCTCGATCTGAGCCGTGTTGGGGTTCTACAAACTCACATTTGTTCCTCATGGTGACTCCGGGGAAGGAGCTGGAATCCGGCACGGTGAACTGCTGCCTGGGCATCTAGGCAGCAGAGAAGCATCAATATTACATGTAATGGAATACAACACAAACAGCGGCGGAGGAAGCCCAAGGGGGGGAGCGTTTACCTTCATCTTTACCTTGGCGCAGACAGGCAGGCCCTCCCTGCAGCCTTTGTGCACGCAGGCATTACAGTCTGACGGGAGAGAAGAAGAGGTGAGGGCTTTAGCTACCATGTGACTTGGTGCCGGTGGTCGGGGCCAGGAAACTCCACCGGCCCCGCTAATGAAAACCAGATTGCGGGCGTGTGATGCAACGGGAGAGTAATACGGCTCGCTGGGTGGAAGAAACAAATATATTCAAGATGGCTGACGAGCACATTAGCCGTGCCTTGCATGGGAACCTTTTCTCCGTCGGAGGAGATTGCCAAAATACGATTTATTCTGGAAGTGAGGAGAGAACAAACACACTTGTGTTTCCCAGGGAGACCAAATACACTGATAAATTGTTTTTGTCACGCCAACACCGCGACTATAAAAGGAGCAGAGAAGGAAATAATGCCAGCTACATCACTGAAATATGAGCGCCAGAGGAATTTACAGGCCGACATGCCACAAATGGATGATTTTTTTTTTAAATAACTAGAGGACATAATTACCGTCAATAATTCCCCCTAGTCCTGTAGGTGGCAGTCATGCTTGTTACCAAATATCTGAAAAAGCAAGCAGTGGACCGGCAAACTTTAATGCAGGGGTCCCCAAACTACGGCCCGCGGGAAGTCCCAAGTATTAAAAAAATAAAATAAAATCAAATAAAAAAATGTTTCTGTCTTTTCTTATCCACTTTGTACCGCCTGCTACTCACGTGTCTCCTAGCCGCTCAGGCAAATCATATTGTCTAAAAATGCATTTTCTCATCGATAACGTGACATCATCGCGCGCGCGGAAAGTGCGCTATATATATCTAATATATATATATATATATATATATATATATATATATATATATATATATATATATATATATATATATATATATATATATATATATATATATATATATATTTATATAAATATATATATATATATATGTATATATATATATATATATATGAAATATATATTATATATATATATCAGATATATTTATATATATATATACACATATATTAAATATATATATATATATCAGATATATTTATATATATATATATATATATATATATTAGATATATATGTATATATATACATATATTATATATATATATATATATTAGATATATATGTATATATACATATATTAAATATATATATATATATATATATATATATATATATATATATATATATATATATATATATATACATATATTAGATATATATATATATTAGATATATATATATATATATATATATATATATATATATATATATATATATATATATATATATATATATATATATATATATATATATATATATATATATTAGATATATGTATATACATATATATATATATATATATATATATATATATATATATATATATATATATATATATATATATATATATATATATATATATATATATATATATATATATATATATATATATATATATATATATATATATATATATATATACATACAGCCCGGCCCCCTGCCAAATTGTTTTAACCCAATGCGGCCCCCGAGTCAAAAAGTTTGGGGACCCCTGCTTTAATGTTTATTTAAAAAGTCCAGGCAAAATAAGTTTGTATGCATATTTTTTTTTATCAACAATTTATTTGACAACTTTACAAGCACGGAGAATATCAGGCATCTAATTGAGGTAGTAACCACATTTAGTAGCAAAAGGCTTTCATTCGTACAAATACATTCTTTATAAAAAATATTATATCATTAACTATATTTTTTGTATAATAAATAAAACGATATATTTTGTAATAAAAAATATATACATTAGAACGACTAAGTAAGTATGTAAATAGGTAAGTAAGTAAGTAGGTGAATAAGTATGTAAGTAAGTAAATATGTGTGTAAGTAAGTATGTTAGTTGGTAAGTAAGTGTGCAACTAGGTAAGTAGGTATAGATTAGTAAGTACGTAAGGAGTAAACAAGTAGGTAAGTAACTAAGCAGGTAAATAGGTAAGTAAGTAGGTAGTTAAGTAAGTAAGTAAGTATGTACATTTGTAAGTATGTGTGTAAGTCAGTAAGTGGGTAGTTAAGTAAGTAAGTACATAGGTAGTAAGTAAGTAAGTAAGTACATATGTAAATAGGTAGGTAGATTAGTAGGTAGGTAAGTGAGTAAGTAAATAAGTAGGTACGTAACTAAGCAGGTAAATACAGTAGTTAAGTAAGTGGGTAGTTAAGAAAGTAAGTAAATAGGTAAGTAAGTAAGTGTGTATGTAAGTAGGTTGATTAGTAGGTAGGTAAGTGAGTAAGTAAACAGGTAGGTAAGTGGGTAGGCAGTTAAGTACGTAAGTAGCTAAGTAGTTAATTAAGTAAGTAGATAGGTAGGTAAGTAAGTGGGTAGTTAAGTAACTAAGTAAGTTGTAAGTATGTATTCAAGTAGGCAAGTAAGTAGATTAGTAAGTATGTGAGTAGGCAAAGAGTAAATAAATAGCTGAGTAGGTAGGTAAGTGGGTAGGCAGTTAAGTAAGTAAGTTTGGTAAGTATGTAAGTAAGTAGCTAAGTAAATAAGTTAATAGTAAGTAAGCATGGAAGTAAGCAAGTGTGGAAGTAAGTGTGTAATACGTATGTAAGTGTGGAAGTAAGTAAGTAGGTAGGTAAGTAAGTAAGTAAGTAAATAAATAAGTAGGCAAGTAAATGCGTAAGTAAATAAATAAGTAAGGAAGTAGGTAGGTAAATAAGTAGGTATGTGGGTATGTAAGTAAGTATGTGGGTAGGTAAGTAAGTATGTGGGTAGGTAAGTAAGTATGTGGGTAAGTATGAAGAAGGTAAGTACATTATGTATGTGACTGTGTAAATGAGTGAATTTGGAAGTAAGTAAGTGTGTAATAAGTATATACGTGTGTAAGTAGGTAGGTAAGTAAGTATGTGGGTAAGTATGAAGAAGGTAAGTACATTATGTATGTGACTGTGTAAATGACTGAATTTGGAAGTAAGTAAGTGTGTAATAAGTATATACGTGTGTAAGTAGGTAGGTAAGTAAGTATGTGGGTAAGTATGAAGAAGGTAAGTACATTATGTATGTGACTGTGTAAATGAGTGAATTTCGAAGTAAGTGTGTAATAAGTATATAAGTGTGTAAGTAGGTAGGTAAGTAAGTATGCAAGTAAATACATAATAAAGTAAGTAAATAATTAAATAAATATGTAAGTAAGTATGTAAATAGGTTAATACGTAATAATGTAACTAGTTAAGTAAATGTGTAAGTAAGTAAGTAAATAAATATGTAAGTAGGTAAGTAAATAGGTTAGTAAGTAATAATGCAACTAGTAAAGTAAGTATGCAAATGAGTATGTAAATAAGTAGGAGTATAAGTAGTAGGTAAGTAAGTAGGTAAGTAAATATGTAGGTAAGTAAGTAGGTAAGTAAATATGTAGGTAAGTAAGTAGGTAAGTGAATATGCAGGTAAGTAAGTAGGTAAGTAAATATGTAGGTAAGTAAGTAAGTAGATAAGTAGATGAGTAAATATGTAGGTAGGTGAGTATGTAAGTATGTAAATAGGTACGTAAGAGGGTAAGTAAGTGTTGACCTAGAGGATTACGCAATGAATCCTAATATAAGCCTTGCTGTAAAACCATCCTGGAGTCTCGCGGCCATTTTCTCCTCCTAAAGTCTTTTACGAGTTCTTTTACAGCGTCTAGTGGAGGCCCTGCTGGTCTGCTGGTCTACTGGCCTGCTGGCCTGCTGGTCTGCTGGTCTGCTGGCCTGCTGGCCTGCTGGTGGCAGCTGACACAAAAGAGCGGGTGTGAGTGGATGTGCCAATGTCTTCCAGGACACACCCTCACTAGTAATGAGAAGCAGCCTGAAGTCCTTCAAGAGCTGCTTTCTGCTTATTACACTTCTTTTTTTGGGGGGGGGGGTTATTGCGCAACATCCTCTTTCTTGCAAGGAGCCAATGCAAAGCTGTTTGCTCGTCCCTTTAGGCAGTCTGGCCGCATAAAACAGATGATGGCGATACTTGTGTGTGATGGATTCTGCAGCTGTTTATTGATGCTCAACGTGCACAATGTGCTGCAAATGACGCACACATTAGGGAAGGTCATTTCTGGCCTTATAACACAACCTTTTATTAGCGCAACCATTTCTTTTCTCGTAAATTAAATTGCACTAAACTATAAAAAATATATGGTGCAATTGCTGGCATTATTGTATTTAATAGTAATAATAATAACTATTTATAATAATTTAAAAAAACAAAACAAATGAAGTAATAACGATTATTAACATCATACAAAAAATAATATATTATTTAATATTATAATTACACATTAAAATGAAATAACATGATGTGTCTATCGCTGCATAAAAAATATTAAATAAAACATCGATAATTAAAATACGTTAAATAAATAAATATTTCTTTATAAAAAGTAATAATTTGTTAATATGATTATACATAAAAATAATAACACAATTACAATTATATTTATAATTGAAACCTATCCGAGTTGAATTCATTATTATACATCTATATCTACATAAAAAAAATCACTAAATAGAACATATATAGCACAAATAAATAAATAAAATAAATAGATACTATTTTTATATAATATAAATAATAAAATGGTCATAATTATTATTATGATTAGACATAAAAAACAATAACACAATCAATGACTATTATATTATTAAATATTACAAATTAAATAATGTTATATATGTACGTTTATACATACATCAAAATTTGACTTAATTAAAACATAAATAATAACAATAAAATATAAATAAAATTAAACATTTTAGTATTAGTCCAAAATAAAAATACAATATGTAAATTATATGTAATATTATATTGTTTATGCATTGACCACACTATTATATTATTAAATATTAAACATTAAATAATGTTATATATATATATATTTACATTTATGTATGCATCAAAATTTGACTTAATTAAAACATAAATAATAACAATAAAAATATAAATACAAATCTAGTATTAGTCCAAAATAAAAATAAAATATGTATATTATATTTAATATTATATTGTTTTTGCATTGACCACACCATTATATTATTAAATATTAAACATTAAATAATGTTATATATATATATATATATATATATATATATATATATATATATATATATATATATATATATATATATATATATATATACATTTATGTATACATCAAAATTTGACTGAATTAAAACATAAATAATAACAATACAAATTTAAATAAAAAGTAAAAATATAGTATTAGTCCAAAATAAAAATACAATATGTAAATTATATTTAATATTATTATGTTTATGCATTGACCACACTATTATATTATTAAATATTAAACATTAAATAATGTTATATATATATACACATTTATATATACATCAAAATTTGACTTAATTAAAACATAAATAACAACAATAAAAATATAAATAAAAGTAAAAATATACTATTAGTCCAAAATAAAAAATACAGTATGTAAATCATATTTAATATTATATTGTTTATGCACTGACCACACCATTATATTATTAAATATTAAACATTAAATAATGTTATATATATATATACATTTATGTATACATCAAAATTTGACTTCATTAAAACATAAATAATAACAATACAAATATAAATAAAAACTAAAAATATGGTATTAGTCCAAAATAAAAATACAGTATGTAAATTATATTTAATATTATATTGTTTATGCATTGACCACACATTTGGTAAGCTCTAATGCAAATATTGAAAGAAAAAAAAAGAAAAAAAATCTGCTTTTAAAACAATTATAGTCATAATAATTCTCAGTTTTGATTGAATATTTGGCATGCGTTACAAAATATCTAAAAACAAATAAAAAAAAATGTTTTACATATCTACTGGTGCTAGATAGGGTGTATACAGTATAATAAATGGTTCTTAATTTATTGCCAATTTGAAATAAAAATGAAATGAGATGTTTCAGAATGGCGTATTATTGACTATTCATAAGGGGCGGTTTACACTTAGCTGTGGCCCTTGAGTGGATACAGCACAAAAGAGCAGCGGTGGATGATTAGTCAAAAAGCAGCTTGGTGAGCAGAGCGGTACTTACATGTGCACTGGTACGTCTCCTTGCTGCTGAAGGCCTTATTGCACTGGGAGCACTGGGAGCACGGCAGCCCCTGGCCGGAGCTGACGGCGGCGAAGTGATGGCCGTTCACCGCCTTCTTGTCCTTCTCTTTGACTTCCTTCTCTTTATCCCTTTTGTCTCGCTCCTTTTCCTGCACAGCCACAACAACAACAACAACAAAAGTGTTTTTGGAGTGAGAAAGCAAACAAAAAAACTACGCCGAATGGTTCAGGCTGCGATTTTCCAATAGGAATCCAGCCGAGCGGCGTTATTACTGGCCCAGCATGGGGGTCTTGCATATTAAGGGACTCATTATTTACGCTAAGAACTGATTGCCTCATTATATTAAACGTCTTTACTCTTTCATTCGGGGCCTTGGCGACGCCTCGGGGGGACTTTGGTTTGTTTGGGTGCTTTTCACACCGTCATGTAACATCACTGACCCTGTGTAATGTCTAGAAAAACAACACGAGTGCAACATTTACAGAAGGAGGAAGGACTCGTGCGCGTTTCCTCTTTTTGGTCTCGCAGGCTGCTTCACTACAAGGACAACATGGTGTCTCACTAAAGTGACTGCACTATACGGGAGGGTGTGCTTTAGAGTAGTCGGGGTACGGCTTGTGCAGTACAACACTGCACTATACAGGAGAGTGTGCTTTAGAGTAGTCAGTGTACAGCTTGTGCAGTACAACACTGCACTATACGGGAGGATGTGCTTTAGAGTAGTCGGGGTACGGCTTGTGCAGTACAACACTGCACTATACAGGAGAGTGTGCTTTAGAGTAGTCAGTGTACAGCTTGTGCAGTACAACACTGCACTATATGGGAGGATGTGCTTTAGAGTAGTCGGGGTACGGCTTCTGCAGTACAACACTGCACTATACAGGAGAGTGTGCTTTAGAGTAGTCAGTGTACAGCTTGTGTATCAGTGCAGACAGCACGGCGGTGGTAGAGTGCATATATATATATATATATATATATATATATATATATATATATATATATATATATATATATATATATATATATATATATATATATATATATATATATATATATATATATATATATATACGATTGCACCAAGAAAAATTCCTAGTTTGTGAACCCGTTCTCAAACAATGGCATTAAAACTATTCTGATTCTGATTCTGATATATATACATATATATACACACACATACATACATATATATTTAATTTTAATTTTTTAACACTTATGTGTGGAACCCTGAAAATTTTAGTTGGACTTTTTTTTTAAACTGTCAGAAAATAATAATGAAAATCAATGTTGTTAAGAGCTAATTGACCTTTTTGAAGGCTCCAAAATATTGTGCATCAAATATTCCACTTTGAATTTTGTTGTGTTGGCCATTAAAAACAGGGTTTTCTTCGACAAAAATGGTGTAAAAACATATATATATATACATATATATATATATATATATATATATATATATATATATATATATATATATATATATATATATATATATATATATATATATATATATATATATATATATACATACATACATATATATATATATATATATATATATATATATATAAAATATATTTATATATATATATATATATATATATATATATATAAAATATATATATATATATATATATATATATATATATATATATATATATATATATATATATACTGTATATGAATATGTTTTTCTATATATACATAAACACACACATTCATATATATACAGTATATAAATACACATATATACACGTACATACATACATACATATATGTTGTTAAGAGCTAATTGACCTTTTTGAAGGCTCCAAAATACTTTGCATCAAATATTCCACTTTGAATTTTGTCGTGTTGGCCATTAAAAACAGGGTTTTCTTCGACAAAAATGGTGTAAAAACATATATATATATATATATATATATATATATATATATATATATATATATATATATATATATATATATATATATATATATATATATATATATATATATATATACTGTATATGAATATGTGTTTCTATATATACATAAACACACACATTCATATATATACAGTATATATATACACATATATACACATACATACATACATACATACATACATACATATATATATATATATATATATATATATATATATATACATACATACATACATACATACATACATACATACATACATACATATATATATATATATATATATATATATATATATATATATATATATATATATATATATATATATATATATATATATATATATACATACATTAGGGCTGCAACTAACGATTAATTTGATAATCGATTAATCTGTCTATTATTGCTTCGATTAATCGATTAATAATCGGATAAAAGAGACAAACTACATTTCTATCCTTTCCAGTATTTTATTTAAAAAAAAAAGCATACTGGCACCATACTTATTTT
>NC_084732.1:1400000-1420028 GCF_033978785.1 Entelurus aequoreus | reverse complement strand
TGTGTGTGTGTGTGTGTGTGTGTGTGTGTGTGCGTGTGTGTGTGTGTGTGTGTGTGTGAGAAAGTGCAGCAGGAAGTGTGTTTTTGTTGTTGTTTTTTTTGTTGGTTTTTAACGAGCAGCGGTTTCCGCGGCCGTCAGCAACTGATGAGCTCGTGCACGCCGGACAGAGTGCACTTCCTGTCCGCAAGAGTCACGTGCACGAGGGGGCGGGGGGGGGGGGGGGGGGGGGGGTCTTGGGTGCCCCTGTCTGGCCTGAGAGTCGTTGATTCGCGCGGGGGTGAGTTGCTAAACATGCGCCGTGTCTTTTAGAGGACATTCGCATATTGAATTGTTGTCTGAGGGAGTGTGTGTGTGTGCGTGTGTGTGAGTGTGTGTGTGTGTGTGTGTGTGTGTGAGCAGAGGGGAGGGGGGTGTCACATAAGAAATGTCCTTTTTAATCAGGAGGAAAAATATAAAATGACTCGGGAGCAAGGCGCGCATATGAATGCAGCTCATTTGCATATGCTCGTCAGCCAGGATACGTTTATAAAACACACACACACACACACACACGCGCACACAAAGTGGATTCGTCAGTTCATTTCACATTATTCCATTGTCTATGTGCCTTTGTTGTATGTTAAAGATAAAGGCGGGAATCAAATTGGAGAAAAGGGCACGGCTGCTATCTCCTCAAATGAGCAACAGCTCATCAGCCGAGTTTAAATCACAGATTTTGATTCCAAAAGGCGGCCGTGTGCGTCATTCAAATCACTCCTTGTACAATGTGAGCACGCCCGCTGATGGAGGCTGCCTGTCACAGGCGCGCACTCTTTTAAACCTTTAAAAAAAATAATATATATATATTTTTTTTTCTGCTCCTTGCTCTTCAGTAATGTGATGAAAAATGATAACATTCTTGCAGTAAACACACACCTGCAACTGTCAGCATTTAGTGAACAAAGGACAAGAATTGCCTTCATCTTTTCTTTTCTGGCAGTCTTTTGGACCTTTTAATATTTAAACAAAATTGAAAAAAAATAATTAAAATGTCGTTTTTTTTTTATATAAAAAAAAAAAGTGCACATTTTCCTTTTTTTTTTTTTTTTTTTATATATAATTCTGCTAACCAGCCTAAAAAAGACTTATTGCTTTAAGTGATTTTTTTATTATTTTTTATTTTTTTAATTAGGACAGTACATATTAATCAATGTGTCAGCAAAAACAGGTTCGACATGAATATGCTGGAATTAGCATCCATGAATGCCACGACCCCAAAAGGGACAAGCGGTAGAAAATGGATGGACGTCCTTGGAGGCACCTACTAAAGAAAAAAACAAATAAAACACAACAAAGGGGACATGATTGATTTGTGTGGTATTTAAGTACTGCTAATATGCGTAGTAGCCAATTAATTATTCAAAAATTTTTTTTTAAGATGGCCAAAATACTGTAATTATCACAAGTATTTTTTAAATCTATATTAAAATTGTGATTCATTATTATGTTAGGTAAGACATAGTGTTTGTAATTTGTCATGGAGTTGTTTAATATAGTGGTACTCAAACTTTTTCCACCAAGTAACACCATAAAGACCAACATTAGCAGACATTCAGACATTATTCAGTCTGTCGTGTCCGAATCTGACATATAATTAAATTATTTCCTCTTTTGTGCTCCCCCTTACAGTTCTTCCCACTCCTACTGTGTTTTGTATTGCATATAAGTGTATTCCTGTTGTACTCCTGTCCCAGTGTAGATGTCATTCGCTGAGGTGTACTTATAACAATTATAAGGTGCTGCGTGTTATTCAGTCTGTTGTGTCCTAATCTGACATGTACTTAGATTCCGTCTTCTTTTGTGCTCCCCCTTACAGTTTTTCCTACTCCTACTGTGTTTTGTATTGCATATAAGTGTATTCCTGTTGTACTCGTGTCCCAGTGTAGATGCCATTCGCTTAGGTGTACTTCTAACAATTTTAAGGTGCAAAGTCGTATTCAGTCTGTTGTGTCCTAATCTAACATGCAATTAGAGTCATTCTTCTTTTGTGCTCCCCCTTACAGTTCTTCCCACTCCTACTGTGTTTTTTATTTCATGTAGTTGTCTTCCTGTTGTACTCATGTCCCAGTGTACTTGCCATCCGCAGAGGTGTACTTATAACAATTTTAAGGTGCAGTGTCTTATTCAGTCTGTTGTGTCCTAATCTGACATGTAATATGATTCATTCGTCTTTTGTGCTCCCCCTTACAGTTCTTCCCACTCCTACTGTGTTTTGTATTTCATATGTTGTACTCATGACCCGGTGTACTTGCCATCCGCAGAGGTGTGCTTATACAAATTTGAAGGTGCGGTGTCTTATTCAGTCTGTTGTGTCCTAATCTGACGTATAATTAGATTACTTCCTTTTTTATGCTCCCCCTTACAGTTTTTCCCACTCCTAATGTGTTATGTATTTCATATAGGTGTCTTCCTGTTCTACTCAGGTCCCGGTCTACTTGCCATCCGCTGATGTGTACTTAAAACAATTTTAAGGTGTCTTATTCAGTCTGCTGTGTCCTAATCTGACATGTAATATTACTCGTTCCTCTTTTATGCTCCCCCTTACAGTTCTTCCCACTCATACTGTGTTTTGTATTTCATATGGGTGTCTTCCTGTTGTACTCATGTCCCGGTGTACTTGCCATCCACTGAGGTGTACATAATAATTTCAAGGTGTTTTATTCAGTCTGTTGTCTCCTGATCTGACATGTAATATGAATCTATCCTCGGTTGTGCTCCCCCTTACAGTTCTTCCCACTCATACTGTGTTTTGTATTTCATATGGGTGTCTTCCTGTTGTACTCATGTCCCGGTGTACTTGCCATCCGCTGAGGTGTACATAACAATGTCAAGGTGTTTTATTCAGTCTGTTGTCTCCCGATCTGACATGTAATATGAATCTATCCTCGGTTGTGCTCCCCCTTACAGTTCTTCCCACTCCTACTGCGTTTTGTAGTTCATATGGGTTTCTTCCTGTTGTACTCACGTCCCGGTGTACTTGCCATCCGCTGAGGTGTACATAACAATTTCAAGGTGTTTTATTCAGTCTGTTGTCTCCTGATCTGACGTGTAATATGAATCTATCCTCGGTTGTGCTCCCCCTTACAGTTCTTCCCACTCCTACTGCGTTTTGTAGTTCATATGGGTTTATTCCTGTTGTACTCACGTCCCGGTGTACTTGCCATCCACTGAGGTGTACATAATAATTTCAAAGTGTTTTATTCAGTCTGTTGTCTCCTGATCTGACATGTAATATGAATCTATCCTCGGTTGTGCTCACCCTTACAGTTCTTCCCACTCCTACTGCGTTTTGTAGCTCATATGGGTTTCTTCCTGTTGTACTCATGTCCCCGGTGTACTTGCCGTCCGCTGAGGTGTAGATAACAATTTCAAGGTGTTTTATTCAGTCTGTTGTCTCCTGATCTGACATGTAATATGAATCTATCCTCGGTTATGCTCCCCCTTACAGTTCTTCCCACTCCTACTGCGTTTTGTAGTTCATATGGGTTTCTTCCTGTTGTACTCACGTCCCGGGGTACTTGCCATCCGCTGAGGTGTACATAACAATGTCAAGGTGTTTTATTCAGTCTGTTGTCTCCTGACCTGACATGTAATATGAATCTATCCTCGGTTGTGCTCCCCCTTACAGTTCTTCCCACTCCTACCGTGTTTTGTATTTCATATGGGTTTCTTCCTGTTGTACTCACGTCCCGGTGTACTTGCCATCCACAGAGGTGTACTTATAACAATTTTGTACACAAATGATACTATTTCTAATCGTCAGAACACCACATAACATGAAATAATTGACAAGCACTACGCTACGGGGTCGTACTGTGCTAACATACAAAAAGCGTTAACACAAAGAGAGAGGTGCATCATGGGAAATCCCAGTCAATCCAGGCTGTGGCGGCACGGGGAAGTGATGATTCATGGCAATTTGAAGAATAAAAGCTAACATAAGCTGGCGCGGCGGGGGTGGGGGCTTTACAGGAGAATTCCGAGGGCAGCCCGCAAGCGTCCTTAAACATTCCTTAAAGCGAGTGGGATTCATGTTTGCAGATAAGAATGCGGCGCGGCCGGCGTGTTGGAGGGCAGACGGAACAGTGCTCTCTTATGTCCAACAAGCTCCCACTGAGCGCTCGCTCGCTGAAACCGAGCTCAGCACAAACCACAATGTGGATTCCTCCTGACAGCGCGTAGGCCCGCGCTCGTGCGTCGTGCGCACGTTTCCGCCGCCTCCTCGCGCCCTCAAAGGCTGTTCCCTTCTTCTTCTTTTTTTTTTTTTTTTTGATGATTGTGCTTCGTGCAGCGTCGCCGCCACTGTTACCAGGCAGCGCGCTAATCAGCTTAATGAGACATTATACAATATTTTGTCGAGCAAAGCAAAAAGTGCGCTTATTGTTTGGGCGGCTTTGACCCCGGCAGCAGCCAGGGGGAAGTGTGCGCCGACATGTTTATACCTCTCCATCTGGAGCGCAGACGGATGTGCGCTTAAAGCCCTTTCGCACGTTTTAATGCCGCCCGGCCAGGGGAAGACGCGGCGAAGGGAAAAAAACCGGTCCGATCCACATCAAACCTTAATGCGACTTCATAGAAGGAGCGGATAAGCCTGTTGTGTTTGCGGCAGCCAGCACTCGGTTTTAAGTGCTATTGTTAACATGCTAATTGTAGTCTTACGCTGGCGTCCCCACAATGCCGTCGCCGCGTTTCATTAGGGCGTGTAATTGGCGCAATTCTGATAGGATGGGCACAAGTAGCCTAATTAGGCGCCGCTCGCCGTGTTTACACACTAATTATTAGGTCCAAAACCCTGATTTATTTCTGGAGGGGAAAAGTCCTGCCACAGCGTTTCTACATTCTGTCCGTCTATCCAATAAATACGACGCTCGCCTCTCATTGGTCAGCTTATTAGGTACACAATCCAATGATGTCCAAGACGGGACAGTAACAAAAGTCTTGCAGTGGCAGAAATAATAACGCTCAGTTTCTTAACCCTGTTGTAATGCATTGTTTTCACCACTGGTGGCAGTAATGACAATATCAAACACACAGAAGAAGTGTGGCGCTAAAGTCATAGAGAAATTTCTTAAGCGCCAAAAAATATGACTAAATTGGTGAAGCTATATTTTCATTTGCACTCAAATTTTATTGACAGTTTATTTAAGAAACTTAGAAATTATTTATTTTAGCACAACATAGTGCTAAAATAATTAAATGTTTTTTTCAAAAATGTTTTTGAGTCAAAATCAGGGGTGTCAAACTCATTTTATCTATTCCCACGTGGGCCGAACAGGTACTATCATGACATGATAACTTAAAAATACAACTACGACAACTTTTAATAATTTTTCCACCACTGGTGGCAGTAATGACAATACCAAACAGAAGAAGTGTGGCGCTAAAGTCATAGAGAAGCTTATTAAGCGCAAAAAAATATGACTAAATTGATGACGCTATATTTTCATTTGCACTTCAATTTTATTGACAGTTTATTTAAGAAACTTAGATTTTTTTTATTTTAGCACAACATAGTTGAACATTTTTGTAATTTTTCTTAAATTCGTTTTCGAGTCAAAATCAGGGGTGTCAAACTAATTTTAGCTCAGGGGCCGCATGGTTAAATCATGACATGATAACTTAAAAATACAACTACGACAACTTTTAATATTTTTTCCACCACTAGTGGCAGTAATGACAACATCAAATAGAATAAGTGTGGCTCTAAAGTCATAGAGAAATTTATTAAGCGCAAAAAAATATGACTAAATTGGTGAAGCTATATTTTCATTTGCACTTATATTTTTTTGACAGTTTATTTAAGAAACTTAGAAATGATTTATTTTAACACAACATAGTTGAACATTTTTGTATTTTTTTTTTCATTCCTCTTTGAGTCAATATCAGGGGTGTCAAACTCATTTGATCTATTCCCACGTGGGCCGAACAGGTAAAATCGTAGCATGATAACTTAAAAATACAACTACGACAACTTTTAATAATTTTTCCACCACTGGTGGCAGTAATGACAACATCAAACACACAGAAGAAGTGTGGCGCTAAAGTCATGGAGAAGTTTCTTAAGCGCAAAAAAATATGACTAAATTGGTGAAGCTATATTTTCATTTGTGCTTCAATTTTATTGACAGTTTATTTAAGAAACTTAGAAATTATGTATTTTAGCAAAACATAGTTGAAAATTTTTTTAATTTTTTTTTCATTCGTTTTTGAGTCAATATCAGGGGTGCCAAACTAATTTTAGCTCAGGGGCCGCATGGAGGAAAGTCTATTCCCACGTGGGCCGAACAGGTAAAATCATGGCATGGTAACTTAAAAAATACAACTACGACAACTTTTAATATGTTTTCCACCACTGGTGGCAGTAATGACAATATCAAACAGAAGAAGTGTGGCGCTAAAGTCATAGAGAAGTTTCTTAAGCGCAAAAAAATATGACTAAATTGGTGAAGCTATATTTTCATTTGCACTTCAATTTTATTTACAGTTTATTTAAGAAACTTAGAAATGATGTATTTTAGCACAACATAGTTGAACATTTTTTCTTTAGTTTTTGAGTCAATATCAGGGGTGTCAAACTAATTTTATCTATTCCCACGTGGGCCGAACAGGTAAAATCATGGCATGATAACTTAAAAATACAACTACGACAACTTTTAATAATTTTTCCACCACTGGTGGCAGTAATGACAATATCAAACAGAAGAAGTGTGGCGCTAAAGTCATAGAGAAGTTTCTTAAGCGCAAAAAAATATGACTAAATTGGTGAAGCTATATTTTCATTTGCGCTTCAATTGTATTTACAGTTTATTTAAGAAACTTAGGAATTATTTATTTTAGCACAACATAGTTGAACATTTTTGTAATATTTTTTTCATTCGTTTTTGAGTCAATATCAGGGGTGTCAAACTCATTTTATCTATTCCCACGTGGGCCGAACAGGTAAAATCATAGCATGATAACTTAAAAATAAAACTATGACAATTTTTAATAATTGTTCCACCACTGGTGGCAGTAATGACAATATCAAACACACAGAAGAAGTGTGGCGCTAAAGTCATGGAGAAATTTATTAAGCGCAAAAAAATATGACTAAATTGGTGAAGCTATATTTTCATTTGCGCTTCAATTTTATTGACAGTTTATTTAAGAAACTTATATTTTTTTTATTTTAACACAACATAGTTGAACATTTTTGTATTTTTTTTTCATTCCTTTTTGAGTCAATATCAGGGGTGTCAAACTCATTTTATCTATTCCCACGTGGGCCGAACAGGTAAAATCATAGCATGATAACTTAAAAATACAACTATGACAACTTTTAATAATTGTTCCACCACTGGTGGCAGTAAAGACAATATCAAACACACAGAAGAAGTGTGGCGCTAAAGTCATGGAGAAGTTTCTTAAGCGCAAAAAAATATGACTAAATTGGTGAAGCTATATTTTCATTTGCGCTTCAATTTTATTTACAGTTTATTTAAGAAACTTCGAAATTATGTATTTTAGCAAAACATAGTTGAACATTTTTTTATTTTTTTTTTCATTCGTTTTTCAGTCAATACCAGGGGTGCCAAACTCATTTTAGCTCAGGGGCCGCATGGAGGAAAGTCTATTCCCACGTGGGCCGAGCAGGTACTATCATGGCATGATAACTTAAAAATACAACTACGACAACTTTTAATATGTTTTCCACCACTGGTGGCAGTAATGACAATATCAAACAGAAGAAGTGTGGCGCTAAAGTCATAGAGAAATTTCTTAAGCGCAAAAAAATATGACTAAATTGGTGAAGCTATATTTTCATTTGCACTCAAATTTTATTGACAGCTTATTTAAGAAACTAATCATGATTATTATTATTTAATACTACTTCCGTTAGAAATTATTTCAGCACAACATAGTTTTAATAATAATGTAAAAAAAATTCTATCCGTTTTTGAGTCATTATCAGAGGTGTCAAAGTAATTTTAGCTCAGGGGCCGCATGGAGGAAAAATCATTGCATTATAACTTAAAAATACAACAAACAGAAGAAGTGTGGCACTAAAGTCATAGAGAAGTGTTTTAAGCGCAAAAAAAAATGACTAAATTGGTGAAGCTATATTTTCCTTTGCACTTAAATTTTATTGACAGTTTTTTTTAAGAAACAAATCATGATTATTATTATTTATTGCTACTTTGATTATAAATTATTTATTTTAACACTATATAGTTTGTTAAAAATGTTTATGTTTTTACTTTTTTTCATCCGTTTTCATGTCTATTTCTGGGGTGTCCAACTCATTTCAGCTCAGGGGCCGCATGGAGGAAAATCTAGTTGACAATTCTGAGGAAAAAAATTGGTGCAGTTTCAAAAACACCATGAAGAACACAATGAACTTAGACTCGGTCTCAATGTATATACAAACATTTAAACGTTAAGTCACAGCCTGTCTAGAATTGAACAAAAAACAAAATAAAGCATAAATAAAATTCATAGGGAAGTTTCTTAAGCGCAAAAAAATATGACTAAATTGATATAGCTATATTTTAATTTCCAATTGAATTTTATTGACAGTTTATTTAAGAAATAAAATCATGATTATTATTATTTATTATTGCTTTAGTTAGAAAATATTTATTTCAGCACAACATAGTTTGTTACAATTTTAATAATAATGTAACTTCGGTCGTCAACAGTTTTTGACAACATTGAAGATTGCCATTGAAGGTTTTTTGTCATTTATTCACCTGTTCAGAATGTTTCCTCCGTACTTTAGCACCTTCTTCTTCTTCTTGTGTGTGCGGCAGGATGGAGGACTCGAGCTTGTGCCTTGGTATGTCGTCAGCGGTGCCCGACACCGAAGCCCACCTGAGCAGCGCGGTGCTGAACGGCCGCTACCCGATCAGTCAGAAGCTTCACCAGCTCACCGCCCAGTTGGGCCACGCCTTCCCCGACCTTCACCGCCCGCAGCAGATACCCGAGGAGAAGGCGGCCACACCGTTGGACGAGAAGAGCCACCACGCCGCCCTCGCCAGTCAGCCAATCAGCAGTCAGATGGCGCTCTTAGCCAATCAGCTCAACCGCGACATGGACGCCGGAGCGTTGAGCGGCTTGAACGGGCGTGTGGACCTGCAGCAGTTCCTCAACGGCCAGAACCTGGGCATCATGTCGCAGATGAATGATATTGAAGATGACGCCCGCAAGAACAGGAAGTACCCCTGCCCACTATGCGGCAAACGCTTCCGCTTCAACAGCATCCTGTCACTGCACATGCGCACGCACACGGGCGAGAAGCCCTTCAAGTGTCCCTACTGCGACCACCGGGCGGCTCAGAAGGGCAACTTAAAGATTCACCTACGCACCCACAAGCTGGGCAACCTGGGCAAAGGTCGTGGCCGGGTCCGTGAAGAGAACAGGCTGCTCCATGAGCTGGAAGAGCGAGCCATCCTGAGGGACAAGCAGATGAGAGGGAGCGCCAGCCTCCTCCAAAACCCCCAGACCCCACACCTGAGTCTCAACAACAGCAGCGCCAACACCCTCCAGCCGCCGCTGGGCTCGGCCTGTGGCCTCCCGCCGCCATCGGGCCTCATCACTCCAGAAACCGTAGCCCAGCCGTCGTCTTCCCCCAAGCCGACCGCCGCCCAGGACGAGCAGTCCCTCAACCCGGCCACGGGGTTCCGCTGCACGTTCTGCAAAGGGAAGTTCAAGAAACGCGAGGAGCTGGATCGCCACATCCGCATCCTCCACAAGCCGTACAAATGTACGCTGTGCGAGTTTGCCGCCTCCCATGAAGAAGATCTGATCAGTCACGTGGAGAAGGCCCACATAACTGCAGAGACCACGCAGGGTCAGGGTGCTGGTGGAGCCGGCGGCACACAGGTGGCCACAGAATTCCGCTGCGACGTGTGCGGCCAGGTGTTCAGCCAGGCCTGGTTCCTCAAGGGTCACATGCGCAAGCATAAGGACTCCTTTGAGCACTGCTGCCAAATATGTGGGCGCCGCTTTAAAGAACCTTGGTTCCTCAAGAATCACATGAAGGTCCATCTCAACAAGCTGGCCATCAAGAGCAAGCCGCCACAGCCCAGCGAGCAGGACATGGTGTCCATTAACAGCATGAGCAGCCTGGCTCAGGAAGCCCACGCTAGCCTTTATTCCCGCTACATCTCCTGTCTCCAGGGAGGCTTCCTTTCCCCGGACAAACAGGGCTTGAGCGAGCAGCATCAAATGTTGGCCAAAGCCGGGATCGCCATGAAGGAAAAGGAAATGCTTGGGAAGCTACTGGGACCCATGGCGGCGGGTATCGGTCACGGGTTGGGCGAGAACGAGAAGCGTTCCCTCCTGGGTTGCCTCAACCTCGTTCCGCCTCTCAAGTCGAGCTGCATGGAACGCCTGCAGGCCGCCGCCAAGGTGGCAGAGATGGATTCCCTCAACAGCTACCAGGCTTGGCAGATCATGGCTCGTGGCATGGCTATGGACCGGGCTTTCATGCCCAAGGAGCCGCAGCAACACACGACGCCGGGGCAGGAAAACGACATGAACGGCGCCATGGCGTCCTACTCCAAGGAGAAACAAGACTATGCCCTCATGGCTTCAACCGATGGCTCTAAGAAGCAGTTCACTGAAGCCTTGCAGGGCTCCAAGGCCGCCAGCGCCGCCATGATATCCATGAAGGACGACGCTAGAGGCTTCGACTTGATGCCTCACCACATCGGTTCAGACACCCCCACCTTGGGAAACCCCAACATGGACTATGGCCTCTCAAACCTGAAGGACAAGCCCTCCGAATGCCCCGACTGCGGCCGGGTTTTCAGAACCTACCACCAGATGGTCGTCCACTCTCGCGTCCACGGCAAGGACCGGAGAAACACGGAGGAGGCGCTCCAGCAACAGAGCGTGGACGAACGCCGCGGCTCGGCCAGCGACCCCGAGTCCCAGTCCATCAGCCGCTCCACCACGCCGGGCTCCTCCAACGTGACGGAGGAGAGCGGGGCCGGAGGCGGCCACTCGCAGACGGGAAGCGTCCAGGACGACAGCCCGCATCCTTCGTCTCCTTCTTCAGGTAAGAAGCAAAACTTTACAGAATGTCCCCGGTGTTTTTCCCGCCGGCTAACTCACGGTTGCTGGAAAAACAACCCGTCTTGGCCGGGGATTGAACTGGGGAGGGCCTTCTGTGTGGGAACCACCAATGCTCCCCCAGTTAATCCTTCATTTATTGTCTAATGCGGATTCCGAAGTACTTGTAAGCGCAACAATGTGAAGACGGGAGTGAAGAACAACAAAGTGAAGTCACAGCTGCACATTCCTCAAGCCCTTCACACGCGGCGGCGTCCGATGAAGCCGTCAGCGGGCGTGTTTCAGCCGTTTAAGTGCACGTTTATGGGGATTAAGCAAGGCTCGTTGCTAATGATTACACAAGTTTTTAAGGTAACTTTGGCGAGCTCCTCGGGGCGCCGGGAAAGCGAGCGCGGTAATTAGGTCACGACTGCGCGATAATCAGTCAGTTTAAGCTAAACAAGACACTAATTAAAGATATACATATAAAGCAGGTCAAAAAAGAAAGGAAAAAAATGGAAGAGGGTGAACTTAATTTGCCAAAGCCGCAATGTGCTTTTAAGTCTTTGGAGAGAAATATAAATAAATATAAATGAGAGCGTCTTAGCTTAAGGCTGTAAGCAACTTAATTCCACCAGTGGAGATGAAATTGTTTATTTATCCACAGAGGCATGAAGTCCTTATCACACGCGTGTAGTGTGATGGGTTTGTACACGGGATGGGCGATGTTTATTTTAATCTAAGAAATAATAACAGACAACCCCCCACCCCAATTAGGAATTAATGAAAATGAGAGCGAGATAAAAAGCTATTTTCTTTATAGAGACTATTAAACGTAGCACTTTCTCAACAGGCTGGGGGTGCGAGCGGATGCAATTATCTTCTGAATTTTAATGCCGCCGCTCTGCTCTCGCCCGCGTTTTTGTTTGACTGTTTGCAAGCGGCGGCGCCGCCCGTGCCGCCTCGCCACTTCACAAGAGTCCGTCACGCGCCGAAATAAAACAACGCCGAGCGACCGCGACGGGAGTTGAGCGCTTAAACCGTCTCCCAGCCGCGTCTTTGAATGTCGGATTAAAAACGCGAGAACACTGTGATCACCGTATCGGGACAAAGTCTGTCCTTTTTAGCTGTGCTAACGAGCTAGCAAACACGGCTAGCCAAGTGTCCGGTGGGGGTACTAATGAATTAAAACAGGTACTGTACTGCCATTGAAAAATAAAGTATATTGAGCAGTAAACACTGAAGCTAAGCTTTAGAGCATAGCTAGCTAGTTGCTAGCTAGTAGATAGCTGGTTGCTAGCTAGTAGCTAGCTATTAGGTGTTCACTGTTCAGTGAATACCTCCAGTCAAGATACTAGCTAGCTAGTATCTTGACTGGAGGTATTCACTGAACATTTTGATTACCAATATTGGGATTGTACAACCGAACTGAATCCTACTGAGAACCGTTTCTAATAGGGCAACAGCTAGCTAGTTGCTATCTAGTAGCTAGCTAGTAGGTATTCACTGAACATTTTGATTACCAATATTGGGATTGTACAACCGAACTGAATCCTACTGAGAACCGTTTATAATAGGGCAACAGCTAGCTAGTTGCTAGCTAGTAGCTAGCTAGTTGCTAGCTAGTAGCTAGCTATTAGGTATTCACTGTTCAGTGAATACCTCCAGTCAAGATACTAGCTAGCTAGTACCTTGACTAGAGGTATTCACTGAACATTTTGATTACCAATATTGGGATTGTACAACCGAACTGAATCCTACTGAGAACCGTTTCTAATAGGGCAACAGCTAGCTAGTTGCTATCTAGTAGCTAGCTATTAGGTATTCACTGAACATTTTGATTACCAATATTGGGATTGTACAACCGAACTGAATCCTACTGAGAATCGTTTCTAATAGGGCAACAGCTAGCTAGTTGCTAGCTAGTAGCTAGCTAGTTGCTAGCTTGTAGCTAGCTATTAGGTATTTACTGTTCAGTGAATACCTCCACTCAAGACACTAGCTAGCTAGTATCTCGACTAGAGGTATTCACTGAACATTTTGATTACCAATATTGGGATTGTACAACCGAACTGAATCCTACTGAGAACCGTTTCTAATAGGGCAACAGCTAGCTAGTTGCTAGCTAGTAGCTAGCTAGTTGCTAGCTAGTAGCTAGCTATTAGGTATTCACTCTTCAGTGAATACCTCCTGTCAAGATACTAGCTAGCTAGTATCTTGACTAAGATACTAGCTAGCTAATATCTTGACTGGAGGTATTCACTGAACATTTTGATTACCAATATTGGGATTGTACAACCGAACTGAATCCTACTGAGAACCGTTTCTAATAGGGCAACAGATAGCTAGTTGCTAGCTAGTAGCTAGCTAGTTGCTAGCTAGTACCTAGCTAGTTGCTAGCTAGTAGCTAGCTATTAGGTATTCACTGTTCAGTGAATACCTCCAGTCAAGATACTAGCTAGCTAGTATCTTGACTGGAGGTATCCACTGAACATTTTGATTACCAATATTGGGATTGTACAACCGAACTGAATCCTACTGAGAACCATTTCTAATAGGGCAACAGCTAGCTACTTGCTAGCTATTAGCTAGCTAGTAGCTAGCTAGTTACTAGCTAGTAGCTAGCTATTAGGTATTCACTGTTCAGTGAATACCTCCAGTCAAGATACTAGCTAGTATCTTGACTGGAGGTATCCACTGAACATTTTGATTACCAATATTGGGATTGTACAACCGAACTGAATCCTACTGAGAACCGTTTCTAATAGGGCAACAGCTAGCTAGTTGCTAGGTAGTAGCTAGCTAGTTGCTACCTAGTAGCTAGCTAGTTGCTAGCTAGTAGCTAGCTATTAGGTATTCACTGTTCAGTGAATACCTCCTGTCAAGATACTAGCTAGCTAGTATCTTGACTAAGATACTAGCTAGCTAGTATCTTGACTGGAGGTATTCACTGAACATTTTGATTACCAATATTGGGATTGTACAACCGAACTGAATCCTACTGAGAACCATTTCTAATAGGGCAACAGCTAGCTACTTGCTAGCTATTAGCTAGCTAGTTGCTAGCTAGTAGCTAGCTAGTTACTAGCTACTAGCTAGCTATTGGGTATTCACTGTTCAGTGAATACCTCCAGTCAAGATACTAGCTAGTATCTTGACTAGAGGTATTCACTGAACATTTTGATTACCAATATTGGGATTGTACAACCGAACTGAATCCTACTGAGAACCATTTCTAATAGGGCAACAGCTAGCTACTTGCTAGCTATTAGCTAGCTAGTTGCTAGCTAGTAGCTAGCTAGTTACTAGCTAGTAGCTAGCTATTAGGTATTCACTGTTCAGTGAATACCTCCAGTCAAGATACTAGCTAGCTAGTATTTTGACTGGAGGTATTCACTGAACATTTTGATTACCAATATTGGGATTGTACAACCGAACTGAATCCTACCGAGAACCGTTTCTAATAGGGCAGGGGTCACCAACGCGGTGCCCGCGGGCACCAGGTCGCCCGTAAGGACCAGATGAGTCGCCCGCGGGCCTGTTCTAAAAAAAAAAAAAAAAAAAAAAAATGTTTTTTAAAAATGTTTTTTTTGTTTTTTTTGTTTTTTTTGTGTGTTTTTTTTTTAATTAAATCTACATAGAAAAAACACAAGATACACTTTCAATCAGTGCATCAACCCAAACAACCTCCCCCATGCACACTCATCCACACCCACTCACACAAAAGGGGTTATTTCTTTCTGCTACCAATATTCTGGTTCCCACAACATAGACAACACATCTGCAAGGGACACAGTCCCTGAAGCACACATGATTGTATAGGCTGCTGGTCCACTAACATGTTCATTAATTACTATTTTTTATGTAATTATTTTTATATTGTTTTACTTTCTTTTTTATCCAAGAAAATGTTATCTTCAACAGACCAGGTTGTCAATGAAATTAGATTTGTTTAAAGGGTTTTTAAAACCAGGCCCAGTCCAGATAATGTCCAAGTGGGACTCAGCAACACACACCTTCATTCATGTACACAGAAAAAAATTAGGGAACACAACAGATTGCATATAATTTATAAACAAAATTACATTTTCAAAATAAGCATTTATGTACAGTCCAGATTATGTCCAGGTCACTCAAATGAGGGAACACAACAACAGATATCATATAATCTATAAACATAATTATACTTTCAAAATAAGCCTTTGAGGACTTCTCATCTTTTTTTTAATGTTTTTTGGCATCATTATCGTTTTCAACCATGTAACTTTCTAAAGTTAGAAAATACTGAATAAATGTTTTAAAGAAAGTAATACTAAGTGAATATCTGTTTTTGGCCTTAAAAATAAACATTTTACCGAGTACTATAATTAAATTGACTAAATCATGATTGTCAATGAACTCTCCTAAAATAACAGAAACCACATTAAGCTTCATAAACAAACCAATCCTTAAACACATTTTTTCAACTTCCACCCAAAACAAAGACACAATATGACAATACCAAAACAAATGCAGGGTGGATTCAGGCTCCTGACAACAAAATCGGCAATCATCTGACTCTGTCATATTCCATAATTTTAACATTTTCCCCGTGGGTAAGAAGTTATAAATAATTTTAATTTGAAAATAACGATTTTGCACATCGATAGTAGTTTTATAGATTAGTTTGAATATGGCATCCCATGGCAACGGGCAGTCAAAAAAGTCCTCCCATTTCCCATTTGTGTTTTATGAGGCAGCCTTCAAAGATTTCTTTATTAAATAAAAATTATATCTTTTTCTATTTATTTTAGTTCCTTTTTGCCAACTAGAATTTCTTATTAGAGGTTTACAAACTAATAATTTAGTAGTTCCATAATTAATTATTTGTTTCCATCTTTTCCCAATGACTCCAGTTAGTTGATAAAATGAAAAGCTTGAGCAAGCATCACCATACATAGCTCTAAATTCATCATACTTCATAATTTTACCATTCTCATTGATAATATCATTGACAAAAATGATTCCTCTTTCAAACATATTTTTCCAAAAGAAAGGCTTTCCATCTATTACAATATTAGAGTTCATCCATATTAACTGCTGCAAAATATCGTGTCTTTTTTCTGGCACATAAAATTGAAAACACCACTATGAGTGGATTGTTTCCTTTATGAACCCCGCCATGTTTCCCAGCAGACTCTCTGGGAGGGGATCACTTGGAAAAAAGGATACAATTTATTTTGATACAGTACATGTTTTTTGTCCAACAGGACATTTGTGTACCACTCAATGTTTAAATACATCTTTGGAACAATTGATGCTTTTAAAGACAGACACATAGCTTCAAGGTTGAGAAGTTTCAGGCCTCCATATTCATACTCTTTGTACAAAACCTTTCTTTTAATCTTTTCTGGTTTGCCGTTCCAGACAAAATCGAAGACCCTCCGCTCATAAATCTTAAAAAAGTTTTGTAATGGAGCTGGTAATGACAAAAACAAATAAATAAATTGAGGAATAATTAACGAGTTGGCAATAGATATTTTACCATACAAGGTTAGGGATTTCCCTTTCCATAATTGCATAATTTTGTCCAGCTTTCTTAGTCGATTATCATAATTTACTGAGCCTAGATCTTCCAGATTTTCTGGGACAACAACACCAAGTATGTTAACTGGTCCATCTGTCCACAAAACAGGCACTTTGCATTCCATTCGAAAGGACGTTCCCTTTAGATTTCCGATCCTTAACATTTTACATTTATCATAATTAAGCTTAAGGCCAGATTGCTGTGAAAATATGTCCAAAAGATTAAGAAGGTTCCGCAAACAATGAGGAAAAATCTTATCTTTGTGAATCAGCCTTTTCTGACATGAACTTCATCAAGAACAAACACAGAACTCGCCTCACTGATGCACATCTGCAAGACTCACTTAGAGTTGCAGTGTCAAGTTACACACCAGAGTACAACACACTAGTTAACAGCATGCAATGCCAGGCTTCCCACTAACTGACAAAGAAACAGATAACAGATTTGGTGTCCAGTTCAAAGTGTGACATGATTTAAAAATTTGAGAGTTTACTTTTGTATTTTACATGAGTTATTATTTGTACAAACATGGTACAAAGTAATTCATGATTTGTTAAAAAATGTTAGTGGCTAGTTAGTTAAAATGGGATATTGTGATTTCACAAGACTGTCTTAGAAGTGATCATTTGAAAATGTTCAATTTGAAAAATGTGCACTTAGAGAAAATATAAAAATAAAGTGTTGCATATTGATATTTATCTGTTTCTATATATATTTATTGTGAGAAATCATTAAGATGATCAGTGTTTCCACAAAGATAAATATCATTAATTATTAATAATAACAGAGTTAAAGGTAAATTGAGCAAATTGGCTACTTCTGGCAATTTATTTAAGTGTGTATCTAACTGGTAGCCCTTCGCATTAATCAGTACCGAAGAAGTAGCCCTTGGTTTCAAAAAGGTTGGTGACCCCTGTAATAGGGCAACAGCTAGCTAGTTGCTAGCTAGTAGCTAGCTATTAGGTATTCACTGAACATTTTGATTACCAATATTGGGATTGTACAACCGAACTGAATCCTACCGAGAACCGTTTCTAATAGGGCAACAGCTAGCTAGTTGCTAGCTAGTAGCTAGCTATTAGGTATTCACTATTCAGTGAATACCTCCAGTCAAGATACTAGCTAGCTAGTATCTTGACTGGAGGTATTCACTGAACATTTTGATTACCAATATTGGGATTGTACAACCGAACTGAATCCTACCGAGAACCGTTTCTAATAGGGCAACCCGTTAATGAAGAAAGACGTTACGGTCTCTTGTTTTCATGTTAGCATGTAAGCAGCTTTTTCAGCGTGGTCCGTAATCAACCACAGGTTTACGATCATTTAATTTAAAAGGCTAATACCACTTTACCGCCGTTTATCACCATGCCATTTACCGTTCAATCCGTAGGTCCGTTTATGTCGACATGTGTTGCGGTGTTTTTTTTCCACTTCATCGAACTAGAACTACGCTGCATTAAAACATGTCAACAAACTGCTGTAGTTTGAAAAGTTCGTCACTCGCCCGTATTTTTTTGTGTGTGTTTCGGCCGACAACCTCTTATGTTGACGTGAGTCGGCCTGTCGGACTCACTAGGGATGTAACGGTGTGAAAATGTAATAGCACGGTTATGGCTATTAATGTGGTTGTGAGGTTTCCCTCTTGTTGTGGGTTCTCCTGGCCGACAGATCTTCGGGAGCCCGGTAGACAGTTTGAATCGAGTCTTCCGGCTTGCTTTCCAGCAATATGGTGTGTCTCTGGGCGTGTGTCTCTTGGCGTGTGTCTCTGGGCGTGTGTCTCTCTGGGCGTGTGTCTCTGGGCGTGTTTCTCTGGGCGTGTGTCTCTGGGCGTGTGTCTCTGGGCGTGTTTCTCTGGGCGTGTTTCTCTGGGCGTGTGTCTCTGGGCGTGTGTCTCTGGGCGTGTGTCTCTGGGCGTGTGTCTCTCTGGGCGTGTGTCTCTGGGCGTGTGTCTCTGGGCGTGTGTCTCTCTGGGCGTGTGTCTCTGGGTGTGTGTCTCTGGGCGTGTGTCTCTGGGTGTGTGTCTCTGGGCGTGTGTCTCTGGGCATGTGTCTCTGGGCGTGTGTCTCTGGGCGTGTGTCTCTGGGCGTGTGTCTCTCTCTGGCTCCAACACCCCCCACGTGTCTCGTTGTTGTTGTTTACTTGAGTCATATTGCCATCATATTTTGCAGTCGACACATACCTCTTATGTTTGACTGCCATCTACTGGTCACACTTATCATTACACAGTGCACCAAATAAAATTGCTTCGAGGTCGGTAGGCAAAACCAGAATTATTTTACAAACCCAACCGTGTTTCCATATGAGTTGGGAAATTGTGTTAGACTTTTCAACCCATATTCAGTTGAATGCACTACAAAGACAACATATTTGATGTTCAAACTCCTAAACTTTATTATTTTTTTGCAAATAATAATTAACTTAGAATTTCATGGCTGCAACACGTGCCAAAGTAGTTGGGAAAGGGCATGTTCACCACTGTGTTACATGGCCTTTCCTTTTAACAACACTCAGTAAAGGTTTGTGAACTGAGGAGACACATTTTTGAAGCTTCTCAGGTGGAATTCTTTCCCATTCTTGCTTGATGTACAGCTTAAGTTGTTCAACAGTCCGTTGTGCTATTTTAGGCTTCATAATGTGCCACACATTTTCAATGGGAGACAGGTCTGGACTACAGGCAGGCCAGTCTAGTACCCGCACTCTTTTACTATGAAGCCACGCTGTTGTAACACGTGGCTTGGCATTGTCTTGCTGAAATAAGCAGGGGCGTCCATGGTAACGTTGCTTGGATGGCAACATATGTTGCTCCAAAACCTGTATGTACCTTTCAGCATTAATGGCGCCTTCACAGATGTGTAAGTTACCCATGTCTTGGGCACTAATACACCCCCATACCATCACACATGCTGGCTTTTACACTTTACGCCTATAACACTCCGGATGGTTCTTTTCCTCTTTGGTCCGGAAAACATGACGTCCACCGTTTCCAAAAACAATTTGAAATGTGGACTCGTCAGACCACAGAACACTTTTCCACTTTGTATAAGTCCATCTTAGATGAGCTCAGGCCCAGCGAAGCCGACGGCGTTTCCGGGTGTTGTTGATAAACGGTTTTCGCCTCGCATAGGAGAGTTTTAACTTGCACTTACATATGTGGCGACCAACTGTAGTTACTGACAGTGGCTTTCTGAAGTGTCCCTGAGCCCATGTGGTGATATCCTTTACACACTGATGTCGCTTGTTGATGCAATACAGCCTGAGGGATGGAAGGTCACGGGCTTAGCTGCTTACGTGCAGATTCTCTGAACCCTTTGATGATATTAAGGAGCGTAGATGGTGAAATCCCTAAATTCCTTGCAATAGCTGGTTAAGAAATGTTGTTCTTAAAC
>NC_084732.1:1392500-1395000 GCF_033978785.1 Entelurus aequoreus | reverse complement strand
AACTCTGACTGTTGTTTGTGCATACGCACCAAACAGGAGTTCAGAGTATTCAGCCTTCTTGGATACCTTGCATGGGGTCCTGTATGGGGCACCGGCAGGGGATTCCATAGTCTTGCTGGGGGACTTCAACGCGCACGTGGGCAATGACAGTGATACTTGGACTGGCGTGATTGGGAGGAACGGTCTCCCTGATCTGAACCTGAGTGGTGGATTGTTATTGGACTTCTGTGCTAGTCACGGACTTGCGATAACGAACACCATGTTCAAGCATAAGGATGCTCATAGGTGTACCTGGTACCAGAGCACCCTAGGCCAAAGATCAATGATCGATTTTGTAATCGTATCAGCTGATCTGAGGCCGTATGTTTTGGACACTCGGGTGAAGAGAGGGGCTGAACTGTCAACTGATCACCATCTGGTGGTGAGTTGGGTTAGATGGCGGGGGAAACCTCTGGACAGACCTGGCAAACCCAAGCGTGTAGTGCGGGTGAACTGGGAACGTTTGGAGGAGTCCTCTGTCTGGAAGGACTTCAACTCCCACCTCCGGCGGGACTTCTCTGCCATCCCTGTGGAGGTTGGGGACATTGAACAGGAATGGGCAGTGTTCAAAGCCTCTATTGCTAAAGCTGCAGCTGCGAGCTGTGGCCAGAAGGTCTTAGGTGCCTCAAGGGGCGGTAACCCTCGAACACCCTGGTGGACAGTGGTGGTCAGGGAAGCCGTCCGACTGAAGAAGGAGTCATACCGGGGTATGTTATCCCAGGGGACTCCGGAGGCAGTTGCAAGGTACCGACGGGCCCGAAGGGCAGCGGCCGTGGCTGTGGACGAGGCTAAGCAGAGGGTGTGGGAGCAGTTCGGGGAATCCATGGAGAAGGACTATCGGGCGGCACCAAAGCTGTTCTGGAAGACCATACGGCACCTCAGGAGGGGGAAGCAGGGAACCATCCAAGCTGTGTACGGCAAGGATGGGACTTTGCTGACTTCAGGTGAGGAAGTCGTAGGGCGTTGGAAAGAGCACTTTGAGGAACTCCTGAACCCAAATACATCAGACACACCCTCCCTGATAGGAGCAGGGCCTGAGGATGATGGGGGATCGACGTCGATCTCTCGGGGTGAAGTCACTGAGGTAGTTAGACAACTCCACAGTGGCAAAGCTCCGGGGGTTGACGAGATCCGTCCAGAAATGCTGAAGGCTCTGGGTGTTGATGGGCTGTCTTGGTTGATACGCCTTTTCAACATTGCGTGGAAGTCTGGGACAGTGCCGAGGGAGTGGCAGACTGGGGTGGTGGTTCCCCTTTTCAAAAAGGGGGACCAGAGGGTGTGTGCTAATTACAGGGGTATCACACTACTCAGCCTCCCTGGGAAAGTTTACGCCAAGGTACTGGAAAGGAGGGTCCGGCCGATAGTCGAACCTCAGATTCAAGAGGAGCAATGTGGATTCCGTCCTGGTCGTGGAACAACTGACCAACTCTTTACGCTTGCGGGAATCCTGGAGAGGGCCTGGGAGTATGCCTATCCAGTCTACATGTGTTTTGTGGATTTGGAGAAGGCGTATGACCGCGTCCCTCGGGAGATCTTGTGGGAGGTGCTGAGGGAGTACGGAGTGAGGGGAACCCTGCTGAGGGCCATCCAATCTCTGTACAACCAAAGCGAGAGTTGTGTCCGGGTGCTTGGATGTAAGTCGGATCCGCAGTGGGGGTTGGTCTCCGCCAGGGCTGCGCTCTGTCACCTATCCTGTTTGTGATTTTCATGGACAGGATTTCTAGGCGGAGTCGTGGCCATGGCGGAGAGGGTATACGTCTCGGGGGGCTAAAGGTTGCGTCACTGCTGTTTGCAGATGATGTGGTCCTGATGGCACCTTCGGTTCGTGACCTTCAGCTCTCACTGGATCGGTTCGCAGCCGAGTGTTCAGCGGCTGGAATGAGGATCAGCATCTCCAAATCTGAGGCCATGGTTCTCAGCAGGAAACCGATGGTTTGTACAGTCCGGGTAGGGGACAGGACTCTGTCCCAGGTGGAGGAGTTTAAGTATCTCGGGGTCTTGTTCACGAGTGAGGGAAAGATGGAGAAGGAAATCAGCCGGAGAATCGGAGCAGCTGGGGCAGTATTGCAGTCTCTCTGCCGCACTGTTGTGACGAAACGGGAGCTGAGTCAGAAGGCAAAGCTCTCGGTCTACCGAGCTATCTACATTCCTACTCTCACCTATGGTCATGAAGTGTGGGTAATGACCGAAAGAATAAGATCGCGGATACAAGCGGCCGAAATGAGTTTCCTCAGAAGGGTGGCTGGCATCTCCCTTAGAGATAGGGTGAGAAGTGCAGTCACCCGAGAGAGACTCGGAGTAGAGCCGCTGCTCCTTCGCTTGGAAAGGAGCCAGCTTAGGTGGTTCGGGCATCTCGTGCGGATGCCTCACGAGCGTCTCCCTAGGGAGGTCCTTGTTGCACGTCCCACTGGAAGGAGGCCCCCCGGCAGGCCAAGGACCAGATGGGGGGATTACATCTCCT
>NC_084732.1:1362500-1387500 GCF_033978785.1 Entelurus aequoreus | reverse complement strand
CGTGTCCCTCGGGAAGTCCTGTGGGGAGTGCCCAGAGAGTACGAGGTATCGGACTGTCTGACTGTGGCGGTCCAGGATTCAGAAGGAAGACTGCGGTTTTCGTCCTGGTCGTGGAACTGTGGACCAGCTCTATACTCTCGGCAGGGTCCTTGAGGATGCATGGGAGTTTGCCCAACCAGTCTACATGTGCTTTGTGGACTTGGGGAAGGCATTTGACCTGGTCCCCCAGGAAGTCCTGTGGGGAGTGATCAGAGAGTACGGGGTATCGGACTGTCTGACTGTGGCGGTCCAGGATTCAGAAGGAAGAGTGCGGTTTTCGTCCTGGTCGTGGAACTGTGGACCAGCTCTATACTCTCGGCAGGGTCCTTGAGGATGCATGGGAGTTTGCCCAACCAGTCTACATGTGCTTTGTGGACTTAGAGAAGGCATTCGACCGTGTCCCTCGGGAAGTCCTGTGGGGAGTGATCAGAGAGTACTGGGTATCGGACTGTCTGACTGTGGCGGTCCAGGATTCAGAAGGAAGACTGCGGTTTTCGTCCTGGTCGTGGAATTGTGGACCAGCTCTATACTCTCGGCAGGGTCCTTGAGGGTGCATGGAAGTTTGCCCAACCAGTCTACATGTGCTTTGTGGACTTGGAGAAGGCATTCGACCGTGTCCCTCGGGAAGTCCTGTGGGGAGTGCTCAGAGAGTACGAGGTATCGGACTGTGTGACTGTGGCGGTCCAGGATTCAGAAGGAAGAGTGCGGTTTTCGTCCTGGTCGTGGAACTGTGGACCAGCTTTATACTCTCGGTAGGGTCCTTGAGGGTGCATGGGAGTTGGTCCAACCAGTCTACATGTGCTTTGTGGACTTAGAGAAGCCATCCGACCGTGTCCCTCGGGAAGTCCTGTGGGGAGTGCTCAGAGAGTACGAGGTATCGGACTGTCTGACTGTGGCGGTCCAGGATTCAGGAGGAACAGTGCGGTTTTCGTCCTGGTCGTGGAACTGTGGACCAGCTTTATACTCTCGGTAGGGTCCTTGAGGGAGTTGGTCCAACCAGTCTACATGTGCTTTGTGGACTTGGAGAGAGTACGAGGTATCAGACTGTCTGACTGTGGCAGTCCAGGATTCAGGAGGAACAGTGCGGTTTTCGTCCTGGTCGTGGAACTGTGGACCAGCTCTATTCTCTCGGCAGGGTCCTTGAGGGTGCATGGGAGTTTGCCCAACCAGTCTACATGTGCTTTGTGGACTTAGAGAAGGCATTCGACCGTGTCCCTCGGAAAGTCCTGTGCGGAGTGCTCAGAGAGTACGAGGTATCGGACTGTCTGACTGTGGCGGTCCAGGATTCAGGAGGAACAGTGCGGTTTTCGTCGTGGAATTGTGGACCAGCTCTATACTCTCGGCAGGGTCCTTGAGGGTGCATGGGAGTTTGCCCAACCAGTCTACATGTGTTTTGTGGACTTGGAGAAGGCATTCGACCGTGTCCCTCGGGAAGTCGTGTGGGGAGTGCTCAGAGAGTACGAGGTATCGGACTGTCTGACTGTGGCAGTCCAGGATTCAGGAGGAACAGTGCGGTTTTTGTCCTGGTCGTGGAATTGTGGACCAGCTCTATATTCTCGGCAGGGTCCTTGAGGGTGCATGGGAGTTTGCCCAACCAGTCTCCATGTGTTTTGTGGACTTAGAGAAGGCATTTGACCATGTCCCTCGGGAAGTCCTGTGGGGAGTGATCAGAGAGTACTGGGTATCGGACTGTCTGACTGTGGCGGTCCAGGATTCAGAAGGAAGACTGTGGTTTTCGTCCTGGTCGTGGAACTGTGGACCAGCTCTATATTCTCGGCAGGGTCCTTGAGGGTGCATGGGAGTTTGCCCAACCAGTCTACATGTGCTTTGTGGACTTGGAGAAGGCATTCGACCGTGTCCCTCGGGAAGTCCTGTGGGGAGTGCTTAGAGAGTACGGGGTATCGGACTGTCTGACTGTGGCAGTCCAGGATTCAGGAGGAACAGTGCGGTTTTCGTCCTGGTCGTGGAATTGTGGACCAGCTCTATACTCTCGGCTGGGTCCTTGAGGGTGCATGGGAGTTTGCCCAACCAGTCTACATGTGCTTTGTGGACTTGGAGAAGGCATTCGACCGTGTCCCTCGGGAAGTCCTGTGGGGAGTGCTCAGAGAGTACGAGGTATCGGACTGTCTGACTGTGGCAGTCCAGGATTCAGGAGGAACAGTGCGGTTTTCGTCCTGGTCGTGGAACTGTGGACCAGCTCTATACTCTCGGCAGGGTCCTTGAGGGTGCATGGGAGTTTTCCCAACCAGTCTACATGTGCTTTGTGGACTTAGAGAAGGCATTCGACCGTGTCCCTCGGAAAGTCCTGTGCGGAGTGCTCAGAGAGTACGAGGTATCGGACTGTCTGACTGTGGCGGTCCAGGATTCAGAAGGAAGACTGCGGTTTTCGTCCTGGTCGTGGAACTGTGGACCAGCTCTATACTCTCGGCAGGGTCCTTGAGGGTGCATGGGAGTTTGCCCAACCAGTCTACATGTGCTTTGTGGACTTGGAGAAGGCATTCGACCGTGTCTCTCGGGAAGTCCTGTGGGGAGTGCCCAGAGAGTACGGGGTATCGGACTGTCTGACTGTGGTGGTCCACTCCCTGTACGATCAGTGTCAATCATCAATCATACAATCGTGCAACTGCATCAAGTAGTCTGTCAACAATTCTGCCTGCACAAAAATATTAATGTTCAGTCACACATTTAAGGGGTTATTATGGTATTTTTGTCAAATTAATGAATTAATTTAGCAATGTTATTTTATTGTTTTAATTAAATAACTAAACATTACATTTTAAGTATATTTAGTATAGTTTGAGGGATTTTAATATTTTAAATCAGGCGGTGTCTAAACTTTTGCACCAGGGGCTGCATACTGAAGTCACAAATTATATTTTTTTATAAAATAAAATAATACAATATCTGTTTTTAAAGACATAACTTTGTGTCAGCTTTCTATTATAGGTGACTGTTCGTATATTATTATTAATTAATCGTTAGAATTATATCAGCTTTTTCTTCTTAAAAACCAATTTTTTTTTGCTCTTTTTTTCTTAAATTTTTACTGCTGTTTTTTCCCATGGAAAAATAGAATAAAACTATTTTTTAAAAAAAAGAAGTAATAGGATTATTGAACTGCATAATCAAGTGTGTCAAAAATGCTGCCTTTCATATTAACTGCTGTTTCCCCCCATGGAAGAATATAATTTAAAAAAACATAATAATAATATGATTGTTAAACTGCATAACTTAGTATGTCAAATATTCTGCCTGTACAAAAATATTAATATTTAGCCAGACATTTAAGTGTTTAATATGGTTGTTGTAATATTTTCAATTAATTATTTGGTAAAATAATATTATTGTATCTTTGAACTAACCAACTCAACTTTATTTACATTTGAAGTTTATTTATTTATTTTTATTTTGAAAGCTTCTAATATTTTAGATCAGGCGTGTTTAAACTTTTTCCACCGGGCCATTTTAAATGTTTTCATTTAAAAAAATGCTAAAAACAGATATTTATATTTTAAGACATAACTTTGCATTATAGGTGACTATTAGTAAATTATTTGTAATCATTAGTTAGAATTATTTCAGCTTTTTCTTAAAACATACCAATTGTTTTGCTCTTTTTTTCTTATATTTACTGTTTTTGTTTTTTTCACCCATGTAAAAATAGAATAAGTGAAAAAATAATAATACGGTTATCTAACTTCTCAACTTAGTGTGTCAAAAGTTCTGCCTGTACAAAAATAATAATGTTCAGTCTCGCATTCAAGTGTTTATTACGGTTGTTGTTGTATTTTTTTTAATTAATTATTTTTAAAGTTGATATTATTACATTTTAAGTATTTTTATTTGTATTCTAATATTTTACATCAGCCTCGTCTAAACTTTTTCTTCCAAGGGCCACATACTGAAAAGTGAAGATTGAGGGGGCCATTTTGATATATTTTTTAATTTTTTAAAAATGTTATAAACAAATATGATATATATATTTAAAGACAACACTTTGTGCTATAAATGACATGTATATTATTATTAATTATTAGTTAGTAAATTAATTAAGTTTGGTCATTACATTCCGATTTTTTGCTCTTTTTAAAAAAAATATTTTTACTGCTGTTGTTTTAGATAGATGACTTATTATTTGAAAATACGCAACTTTTAAAATTTCGACAGACACATCAGGTATATTTGTACAAAGTATCGGATCGGTATCGCCGATACCAGCCTGACTCGAAAATAAAATGAGTGGTGTCACACATGGCTACATCCTACGTTCTTTTCCGGAACAACGCACACAAATAGTCGTCTTCCCGCCTCCTGTCTGGCATTCCTCTTTTATGTTTTGATAATTAAAAGACAATATTTATCTTGGGGTAACAGAAGGCCGGCGAGGTAGCCTCTCTGCATATTGATGGCGTTCGTACGCCGAGGCGCCACCCCGAAGGTGACTCGGGAGAAAAAGACTCGGCGGCGAGGAAGGTTGACGCCTTTAAAAAAAAACAACACACAAATGGGACGCATAAATTATCATGGCAGTCGCGGCTCGGGCAAGTGTTGGATTGTGCTGACGCCGCATTCGGATGTGGACAAATGTGCGCCTCGGACTAACTTCCTGTCTTTGGACGCCTTCCCTCCCAACACCCGATCTTCTCCCTTTTCTTTGGCCTGTCCCACACTTGCCAACCCTCCCGTTTTTAGCGGGAGAATCCCGGTATTCAGCGCCTCTCCCGACAACCTCCCGGCAGAGATTTTCTCCCGACAAACTCCCGGTATTCAACCGGAGCTGGAGGCCACGCCCCCTCCAGCTCAATGCGGACCTGAGACTGAGTGGGGACAGCCTGTTCTCACGTCCGCTTTCCCACAATATAAACAGCGTGCCTGCCCAATGAACGGAGAAGTTAAACAGGACAATACTGCCATCTAATGGATAGCCAACGGAACACTGAAATTCAAGTATTTTTTTTTTCTATGTAAATAAAATAAATATATATATATATACATATATATAGCTAGAATTCACTGAAAGTCAAGTATTTCATATATATATATATATATATATATATATATATATATATATATATATATATATATATATATATATATATATATATATATATATATATATATATATATATATATATATGAGCATGCCTCATGACCAAGACATGAGGTTTCTGCATCCACTCTTCACTTCCCCAGAACCAACGTCCTCTGCAGTGGACGTAGGTCTTTATTTCCGCCATTGTTCCCGCCTAAAGTGTTTGGATGAGAAGCAATGTGAGAAAGTGAAAAAATGATAGAAATTAGATGAGATCATAAGGTGACAAAAGACAAAAAAAATTGGGAAAAATGAGACTGATAAGAGACATGTAAGACAGGTGATGAGGTTACAAAGTTGAGGGATGAGAATTAATCTCACAGGATATGAGATTAAAATATGAGTTGAATTAGTATGTGATGAGATGTGATTAGATGAAATATGAGACCGGGTTGACTAAAATGAGACGAGATGCAATGTGATTACATAAAATGATAGTGATGAGATGAGATAATAAGGTGAGGTGCGGTAAAAAAAAAAAAGACAAAAATGAGGAAAACATGACACTGATGAGAGGCTTTTAGACCGGAGATGAGGTTATAAAGTTGAGGGATGAGAAACAATCTCACAGGATATTTTGAAATGAGATTAAAGATGAGACTAATCGGGTTAACATGCATTAAGACAAAAAAGGTCTTAGCGCAAAAAGATGATATGAGATCAAATATGAGACAGGATTCAGTAAAATGATGCAATGTGATAACATACAATGATAGAAATGTGCAAAAAAAAAAAGAAAAGATAATTATGAGGAACAAATGAGACTGATGAGAGGCTTTTAGGCAGGAGATGAGGTTATAAATTTGAAGCATGAGAAATAATCCCACAGCATGAATTGAAATTAGATTTTTAAAAAAGAGTTAAATTAGTATGTGATGAGATTCGATGAAAAGGGTGAGATGATATGAAATGAAAAATGATATTTGATGCAGTGTGATAACATAACATGATAGACATGAGATGAGATAATAAAGTGAGGTGCAGTAAAAAAAAAAAAAATGTGACGAGACAAAAATGAAGGACAAATGAGACTGATGATAGTCTTTTAGACCGGAGATGAGGTTATAAGGTTGAGGGATGAGAAACAATCTCACAGGATAGTTTGAAATGAGATTAATGATGAGACTAATTGAGTTCATATGTGATGATGTTCGAAGAAAAGGTAGATGAAACGAGATGAAATATGAGACCGGGTTGAGTAAAATGAGATGAGATGCAATGTGATTACATAAAATGATAGAAATGTGTTAAAAAAAAAATGGGACAAGAGTCCCAAGACAAATATGAGGAAGACATGAGACTGATGAGAGACTTTTAGACTGGAGATGAGGTTATAAGGTTGAAGGATGAGAAACAATCTCACAGGATAGTTTGAAATATAATTAAGATGTGAGTTAAAATAGTATGTGATGAGATTTGATGAACAGGGTGAGCGGATATGAGAAAAAATATGAGACAGGATGGAGTAAAATGACATCAAATGCAACGTGATAACATGCATTGATAGAAGGTGAGGTGACGTAAAAAAAATGAGGAAAACCTGAGACTTTTAGACAGGAGATGAGGTTTTAAGGTTGAGGGATGAGAAACAATTTCACAGGTTACATTGAAATGAGATTAAAAATGAGTCTAATGAAGTTAATATAAGATCAAACAAAAAAGGTGAGACGATATGAGATAAATATGAGACAGGTCTCAGTAAAATAAGATCAGATGCAACTTGATAACATAGATTTATAGAAATAAGATGAGATAAGGTGTGGTGTAAGACAAACATGAGGAAAACATGAGACCAGTGACGCAAGATTAAATGCAATGTGATAACATCAAACCATAGACATGAGACGACATAATTAGGTGCGCTGAGGTAAAGGATGTCTCGTGGCAAATATGAGGAAACATGAGGCGGATGAGAGGCCTTCAGACAGAAGATGAAGTTATGAGGTCAAGGGATGAGAACCAATATCACATGATTAATTGAGTTGAGATTAAAGATGAGACTTAACTAGTTAACGTGAGATGAGACAAAATTAGACATGACAAATAAGATGAGACAGAATCCGGTGAAAATGATATTAATTGCAATGTTATGACATAAAATGACAAAGATTAGATGAGATAAGGTGATATTTGGTAAAACATGTAACGAGATGAGAAAATAAATGAAAGAGATGAGACTCCTTTAAGCAAAAGATAATAACATGAGGTTCGAGGCATGAGAAATAATAATAATGACATCAAAGATGAGACGGAAAAAAAGAAAAAAAAGGACGAACACGGTGAGACAAAAGACGAGGCAACGTCCAGTGAAATGAGATGAGATGTAACGTGATAACGTACATGATCATCTGAGGTGAGATGAGACTGTAACCAGATAAAGAATCCCACAGGATGAACTGTCATGACGGAGGATTGTAGCGACGACCAATGCGGGATGAGAAAGGATGTAACATGAGACTTGACGGAATGGAAAAAAGGAACAACTGGATGAGAACAAATACTGCATGATAAATGCCCTACGTGGTCATTCGTTCCCATTCTTGCTTGATGTACAGCTTAAGTTGTTCAACAGTCCGTTGTGCTATTTTAGGCTTCATAATGCGCCACACATTTTCAACGGGAGACAGGTCTGGACTACAGGCAGGCCAGTCTAGTACCCGCACTCTTTCACTATGAAGCCACGTTGATGTAACACGTGGCTTGGCATTGTCTTGCTGAAATAAGCAGGGGCGTCCATGGTTACGTTGCTTGGATGGCAACATATGTTGCTCCAAAACCAGTATGTACCTTTTCAGCATTAATGGCGCCTTCACAGATGTGTAAGTTACCCATGTCTTGGGCACTAATACACCCCCATACCATAACACATGCTGGCTTTTACACTTTCCGCCTATAACAATCCGGATGGTTCTTTTCCTCTTTGGTCCGGAGGACACGACGTCCACAGTTTCCAAAAACAATTTGAAATGTGGACTCGTCAGACCACAGAACACTTTTCCACTTTGTATCAGTCCATCTTAGATGAGCTCAGGCCCAGCCAAGCCGACGGCGTTTCTGGGTGTTGTTGATAAACGGTTTTCCGCCTTGCATAGGAGAGTTTTAACTTGCGCTTACAGATGTAGCGACCAACTGTAGTTACTGACAGTGGGTTTCTGAAGTGTTCCTGAGCCCATGTGGTGATATCCTTTACACACTGACGTCGCTTGTTGATGCAGTACAGCCTGAGGGATGGAAGGTCACGGGCTTAGCTGCTTACGTGCAGATTCTCTGAACCCTTTGATGATATTACGGAGCGTAGATGGTGAAATCCCTAAATTCCTTGCAATAGCTGGTTGAGAAATGTTGTTCTTAAACTGTTCAACGATTTGCTCACGCATTTGTTGACAAAGTGGCGACCCTCGCCCCATCCTTGTTTGTGAATGACTGAGCATTTCATAGAATCTACTTTTACACCCAATCATGGCACCCACCTGTTCCCAATTTGCCTGTTCACCTGTGGGATGTTCCAAATAAGTGTTTGATGAGCATTCCTCGACTTTATCAGTATTTATTGCCACCTTTCCCAACTTCTTTGTCACGTGTCGCTGGCATCAAATTCTAAAGTTAATGATTATTTGCACACAAAAAAAAAATGTTTATCAGTTTGAACATCAAATATGTTGTCTTTGTAGCATATTCAACTGAATTGAGAAGGATTTGCAAATCATTGTATTCCGTTTATATTTACATCCAACACAATTTCCCAACTCATATGGAAACGGGGGTTTTAACATGAGACGTGACGGAATGAGCAAAAGAAAATACAAAAGAGATGAGGGGAAAAAGAAGCAACTGGATGAGAGCAAATACTGCATGATAAATGTGAGATGAGACGTGATGAGGCTCACGGATCAGCCTGGCCGTGGTCTGGGAAGATGAGATGAGATGAGATGAGAACGGACATGAGGTCAGGAACTACTGCGGAGAGGTGTGCACTATGTCGGCGAGGGGGGGGGTGAAGAGGTGAACTTGGGTGTGAGGATGAGGATGAGGATGACGCACGTGAAGGAGCGCGACCTTTGCCTCATTAAAAATGGAGGAGCAGACATGAGATCCGCCACTGAGGAATCACTTCTTCTCTCTCTCTCTCTCTCTCTCTCTCTCACGCTGTCTAATTCTCAGCCCCCCCCCCCCCCCCCCCCTCCGTCTGACGGGTCACATAAAAGTCTTTTGTGTCAACACGAGGGCGCTGACATGAGAAATGTGACATGAGAAATGTGCTGGCTTCCCGCTATCTCACCCATCACCAAAAAAAAAAAAAAAAAAAAAAAAAAGAGTGGGCGAGCGAGGGAGGAATTAAAATCCAGGGGATTAAGATCCCCGCGCTTTCTTCGCCGCTTAACCCCGCCCCCTCCCCGCTCGCCACGCCACATTCCGATTGTTCTTAAAATATTTGGCAATGTCAATTAGTAAGTGAGCGGAGCTCGCCGACCGACGCAATTTTCCGGGCCACTGAGCGCACTATTGTTGTGGAGCGGGCGGGCGAGGTCATTATCATTCCCCGTTAGCCTGCCCAGCTGCTCGCCGCGGCCACGGCCAAGTGCGCCCCCCCCCCCATCCCCCCCCCCCCCCTCCCTCGCCCACCAGCTCGACAGCAGGCAGCAACAGGGGAGCTTGGAGAGAGAGAGAGAGAGGAGAGATGGAAGGTTCTAGAGGCGGGTTCAGGCCCCGGACCAGGCGGCGCCTTGACACGGGTGGGTTCTAACATTCGGGGGGGCGGGGGGATCGGGGTCAGCTGACACTTTAAAAGGCGAGCAAACGCGGCGCCCGCTCATTTACCGGACAGGAAGTTGACTCCAACGTGGACGTACTTCCTGTCAGCGCCACCGTCGACTTCCTCAACGTACTCGTGCGCTAAAACCGTGCTTCTCACACATTATTTCTCTAATAATGATCTCCATTACGATTCAGTAGCGCAGCAGGCCTAAGTATTCATCAAAAACAAGCTAGGGTTTTTATTTAACACCTATATTTTTGGCCATTACCCAGTTTGAACAGTAACACTGTGTTGGAATATTTGATTCTTGCTTCTCACACATTCTTTCTGTAATAATGACCGACATTACGATTCAGTAGCGATTCAGTAGCGCAGTAGGCCTAAGTGTTCATCAAAAACAAGGCAGGGGTTTTATTTAACACCTACATTTTTGGCCATTACCCAGTTTGAACAGTAACACTGTGTTGGAATATTTGATTCATGCTTCTCACACATTATTTCTCTACTAATGACCGACATTACGATTCAGTAGCGCAGTAGGCCTAAGTGTTCATCAAAAACAAGCCGGGGTTTTTATTTAAAGGCCTACTGAAAGCCACTACTACCGACCACGCAGTCTGATAGTTTATATATCAATGATGAAATCTTAACATTATAACACATGCCAATACGGCCGGGTTAACTTATAAAGTGACATTTTAAATTTGCCGCTAAACTTCCGGTTCGAAACGCCTCTGAGGATGACGTATGCGCGTGACGTAGCCCGGGGAACACGGGTATGCCTTCCACATTGAAGCCGATACGAAAAAGCTCTGTTTTCATTTCATAATTCCACAGTATTCTGGACATCTGTGTTCGTGAATCTGTTTCAATCATGTTCATTGCATTATGGAGAAGGAAGCCGAGCAAGCAAAGAAGAAAGTTGTCGGTGCGAAATGGACGTATTTTTCGAACGTAGTCAGCCACAACAGTACACAGCCGGCGCTTCTTTGTTTACATTCCCGAAAGATGCAGTCAAGATGGAAGAACTCGGATAACAGAGACTCTAACCAGGAGGACTTTTGACTTGGATACACAGACGCCTGTAGAGAACTGGGACAACACAGACTCTTACCAGGATTACTTTGATTTGGATGACAAAGACGCAGACGTGCTACTGTGAGTATGCAGCTTTGGCTTTTTTTTGCGTATGTACGTAACTTTTTTAAAATATATAAGCTTTATGAACCTTGGGTTAGGTGAACGGTCTTTTGGGCTGAGTGATTGTGTGTGTTGATCATGTGTTTGAATTGTATTGGCGTGTTCTATGGAGCTAGGAGCTAGCAGAGGAGCTAGGAGCTAGCATAACACGTACCGTACCGTACGTGCGCGTCACGTACGTAACTTTTTAAAAATATATAAGCTTTATGAACCTTGGGTTAGGTGAACGGTCTTTTGGGCTGAGTGATTGTGTGTGTTGATCAGGTGTTTGAATTGTATTGGCGTGTTCTATGGAGCTAGGAGCTAGCAGAGGAGCTAGGAGCTAGCATAACAAACACGCAGGTGTTATTATGCAGGATTAATTTGTGGCATATTAAATATAAGCCTGGTTGTGTTGTGGCTAATAGAGTATATATATGTCTTGTGTTTATTTACTGTTGTAGTCATTCCCAGCTGAATATCAGGTACCGTGAGTATGCAGCCTTGGCTGCTAAACATTCGATAACTTGACCGTATGTGCGCGTCACGTACGTAACTTTTTAAAAATATATAAGCTTTATGAACCTTGGGTTAGGTAAACAGTCTTTTGGGCTGAGTGATTGTGTGTGTTGATCAGGTGTTTGAATTGTATTGGCGTGTTCTATGGAGCTAGGAGCTAGCAGAGGAGCTAGGAGCTAGCATAGCAAACACGCAGGTGTTTTTATGCAGGATTAATTTGTGGCATATTAAATATAAGCCTGGTTGTGTTGTGGCTAATAGAGTATATATATGTCTTGTGTTTATTTACTGTTGTAGTCATTCCCAGCTGAATATCAGGTCACCCCCGGCTCTCACAGCATCTTCCCTATCTGAATAGCTTCAACTCCCCACTAGTCCTTCACTTGCACTTTACTCATCCACAAATCTTTCATCCTCGCTCAAATTAATGGGGAAATTGTCGCTTTCTCGGTCCGAATCTCTCTCACTTCATGCGGCCATCATTGTAAACAATAGGGAACTTTGCGTATATGTTCAACTGACTACGTCACGCTACTTCCGGTAGGTGCAAGCCTTTTTTTTATCAGATACCAAAAGTTGCAATCTTTATCGTCGTTGTTCTATACTAAATCCTTTCAGCAAAAATATGGCAATATCGCAAAATGATCAAGTATGACACATAGAATAGATCTGCTATCCCCGTTTAAATAAAAAAAATTCATTTCAGTAGGCCTTTAACACCTATATTTTTGGCCATTACCCAGTTTGAACAGTAACACTGTGTTGGAATATTTGATTCATGCTTCTCACACATTTTTTCTCTAATAATGACCAACATTACCATTCAGTAGCGCAGCAGGCCCAACGGTTCATCAAAAACAAGGCAGGGTTTTTTTTTAACACCTATATTTTTGGCCATTACACAGTTTGAACAGTAACACTGTGTTGGAATATTTGATTCTTGCTTCTCACACATTCTTTCTGTAATAATGACCGACATTACGATTCAGTAGCGATTCAGTAGCGCAGTAGGCCTAAGTGTTCATCAAAAACCAGCCAGGGGTTTTATTTAACACCTATATTTTTGGCCATTACCCAGTTTGAACAGTAACACTGTGTTGGAATATTTGATTCATGCTTCTCACATATTTTTTCTCTAATAATGACCAACATTACGATTCAGTAGCGCAGTAGGCCCAACGGTTCATCAAAAACAAGGCAGGGTTTTTTTTTAACACCTATATTTTTGGCCGTTACCCAGTTTGAACAGTAACACTGTGTTGGAATATTTGATTCTTGCTTCTCACACATTCTTTCTGTAATAATGACCGACATTACGATTCAGTAGCGATTCAGTAGCGCAGTAGGCCTAAGTGTTCATGAAAAACAAGACGGGGTTTTTATTTAACACCTATATTTTTGGCCATTACCCAATTTGAACAGTAACACTGTGTTGGAATATTTGACTCATGCTTCTCACACATTATTTCTCTAATAATGATCTCCATTACAATTCAGTAGCGATTCAGTAGCGCCGTAGGCCCAACGGTTCATCAAAAACAAGGCAGGGGTTTTATTTAACACCTATATTTTTGGCCATTACCCAGTTTGAAAAGTAACACTGTGTTGAAATATTTGATTCATGCTTCTCACACATTGTTTCTCTAATAATGATCTCCATTACGATTCAGTAGCGCAGCAGGCCTAAGTGTTCATCAAAAACAAGGCAGGGGTTTTTATTTAACACCTATATTTTTGGCCATTACCCAGTTTGAACAGTAACACTGTGTAGGAATATTTGACTCATGCTTCTCACACATTATTTCTCTAATAATGATCTCCATTACGATTCAGTAGCGCAGCAGGCCTAAGTGTTCATCAAAAACAAGGCAGGGGTTTTATTTAACACCTATATTTTTGGCCATTGCCCAGTTTGAACAGTAACACTGTGTTGGAATATTTGACTCATGCTTCTCACACATGTTTTCTCTAATAATGACCGACATTACGATTCAGTAGCGATTCAGTAGCGCAGTAGGCCTAAGTGTTCATCAAAAACAAGCCAGGGTTTTTATTTAACACCTATATTTTTGGCCATTCCACAGTTTGAACAGTAACACTGTGTTGGAATATTTGATTCTTGCTTCTCACACATTTTTATTGTAATAATGACCGACATTACGATTCAGTAGCGATTCAGTAGCGCAGTAGGCCTAAGTGTTCATCAAAAACAAGCCGGGGTTTTTATTTAACACCTATATTTTTGGCCATTACCCAGTTTGAATAGTAACACTGTGTTGGAATTTTTGACTCATGCTTCTCACACATTATTTCTCTAACAATGATCTCCATTACGATTCAGTCGCGATTCAGTAGCGCAGTAGGCCTAAGTGTTCATCAAAAACAAGGCAGGGGTTTTATTTAACACCTACATTTTTGGCCATTACCCAGTTTGAACAGTAACACTGTGTTGGAATATTTGATTCATGCTTCTCACACATTATTTCTCTAATAATGATCTCCATTACGATTCAGTAGCGCAGCAGGCCAAAGTGTTCATCAAAAACAAGCCAGGCCTTTTATTTAACGCCTATATTTTTGGCCATTACCCAGTTTGAACAGTAACACTGTGTTGGAATATTTGACTCATGCTTCTCACACATTATTTCTCTAATAATGACCAACATTACGATTCAGTAGCGATTCAGTAGCGCAGTAGGCCCAACGGTTCATCAAAAACAAGCCAGGGGTTTTATTTAACACCAATATTTTTGGCCATTACCCAGTTTGAACAGTAACACTGTGTTGGAATATTTGATTCAGTGATTATTTGACCCTCTCAGTTCGGAAACTCTCCGTTCTTGGACTTGAAATCGTCTGTTCCGGGGTCAAACCGTGGCCTACCAGCCACTTCTCATCCAACAACATGAGAAACGTGCGTTCAGACTTTCGATGAATTTATTTCCATCATGTCGTCCTCAGACGCAATGTGATGAGATAAAAGGATATGATAGAAATTGGGATGAGATAGTAAGGTGAGGTGAAAATGTGACAGGACAGAGATGAGAAAACGTGAGGCTGATGAGAGACTTTTGGACAGAAGATGAGGTCATCAGGTTGAGGGATGAGAAAAAAATCTCACAGAATGATATGAAATGGGATTAAATATGAGACTAATTAAGGTGATATGGGATGATATAAAATGTTGGGATAGAAATGAGATGAGATAATAAGGTGAGGTAAAAAAAAAAAAAATGACAAGACAAAGGTGAGGAAACGTGAGACTGATAAGAGACTTTTAGACAGAAGATGAGGTTATGAGGTTGAGGGATGAGAAAAAAATCTCACAGAATAAACTCAATAAATAATTTTTAAAAAATCTAATTGGTGCACAATACGTAAAACACTTTAACCTACCAAACAAGAATAAATAGAACTATTTGTGCTGAATCATGTTTTTTTTAATCAAAATCCACGAGTGATACTGATAAAGCATGCTGTAAAATAATAGTTTATGAAAGATGATTAAAAAAAAAGGGGATTAAATGCAATGTTTTCAGACAAAAGGTATTGAAAAGTGTCAAAGAAGCTGAAAAGTGCAGTCAAGTCATGTGACCTCTCCCAGACGTCAACCATGGAGTCTGATGCCGCAAGTGCTCATGGGAAATGTAGTCTTAATAGCGTGGCTGGTAGAATAGTTTCATTTGTCTATACAATTGTAATAAGTACACCTCTGCATTACATTGTATCTTATTAACATTGAAGACGATCACAAAGAAAGAAACAAATCATTTATGAACATTGTTTTTAGTCTGTAACGGAAAAGATTTGAAGTGCATTAATTTGCCTAAAATAAAAATAAAAAAAAGAAAGTAAAACCTTATGTAAACTATATATTTACTGAAAATTTAAAATAAATAAACTCAATAAATATTTTTTTAAACTTTTAAATTGTATTGAATTTAATATGTAGAACACTTTAACCTAAAAAAACAAAAATAAATAGAACTATTTGTGCTGATCATGTTTTTTTTTAATCTAAAGCCACGTGTGATACTGATAAAGCATGTTGTAAAATAAGAGTTTATGAAAGATGATTAAAAAGGATTAAATGCAATGTTTTCAGACAAAAAGTATTGAAAAGTGTCAAAGAAGATGAAAAGTGCAAGTCATGTGACCTCTCCCTAATAGCAAAGATGGAGTCTGACGCCGCAAGTGCTCATGGGAAATGTAGTCTTGTTAGCGTGGCTGGCAGAATAGTATAATTTGCCTATAAGATTGTAATAAGTACACCTCTGCATTACAATGTAGCTTATTAACATTGAAGACAATCACAAACAATTTATGAAAATTGTTTTTAATCTGTAACACAAAAGATTTGAAGTGCATAAATCTGCCTAAAATTTAAATACAATTTAAAAAAAAAAGTAAAATAAAATTTTATGTAAACTATATATTTACTGAAAATTAAAAATAAATAAACTCAATAAATATTGTTTTTAAATTTCAAATTGTATTGAATTTAATATGTAGAACACTTTAACCTAGGAAACAAAAATACATAGAACTATTTGTGCTGATCATCTTTTTTTAAAATAATAATAAAATAAAATAATAGTAAAATAATAGTTTAGGAAAGATGATTTTTTACAAAAAATGTAATCCAAAAGGTATTGAAAAGCGTCAAAGAAGCTGAAAAGTGCAGTCAAGTCATGTGACCTCTCCGGAACATCAATGATGAAGTCTGACACCGCAAGTGCTCATGGGAATTGTAGTCTTGTTAGCGTGGCTGGTAGAATAGTATAATGTGCCTATAAGATTGTAATAAGTACACCTCTGCATTACATTGTAGCTTATTAACATTGAAGACAATCACAAAGAAACAAATAATTTATGAAAATTGTTTTTAGTCTGTAACAGAAAAGATTTGAAGTGCATAAATTTGCCTAAAATTTAATTTATTTATTTTTTTTAAAAGTAAAATTTTATGTAAACTATATATTTACTGAAAATTAAAAAACTCAATAAATATTTTTTTTAAATTTCAAATTGTATTGAATTTAATATGTAGAACACTTTAACCTGGGAAACAAAAATATATATAACTATTTGTGCTGATCATGTTTTTTTAAATAATAATAAAATAAAATAATGGTAAAATAATAGTTTAGGAAAGATGATTTTTACAAAAAATGTAATACAAAAGGTATTGAAAAGCGTCAAATAAGCTGAAAAGTGCAGTCAAGTCATGTGACCTCTCCGGAACATCAATCATGGAGTCTGACGCCGCAAGTGCTCATGGGAAATGTAGTCTTGTTAGCGTGGCAGGTAGAATAGTATAATTTGCCTATAAGATTGTAATAAGTACACCTCTGCATTACATTGTAGCTTATTAACATTGAAGACAATCACAAAGAAACAAAGAATTTATGAAAATTGTTTTTAGTCTGTAACAGAAAAGATTTGAAGTGCATAAATTTGCCTAAAATTTAAATATTTTTTTAAAAAAATAAGTAAAACCTTATGTAAACTATATATTTACTGAAAATTAAAAATAAATAAACTCAATAATTATTTTTTTTAAATTTCAAATTGTATTGAATTTAATATGTAGAACACTTTAACCTAGGAAACAAAAATAAATATAACTATTTGTGCTAATCATGTTTTTTTAAAATAATAATAAAATAAAATAATAGTTTAGGAATGATGATTTTTACAAAAAATTTAATACAAAAGGTATTGAAAAGCGTCAAATTAGCTGAAAAGTGCAGTCAAGTCATGTGACCTCTCCGAAACATCAAACATGGAGTCTGACGCCGCAAGTGCTCATGGGAAATGTAGTCTTGTTAGCGTGGCTGGTAGAATAGTATAATTTGCCTATAAGATTGTAATAAGTACACCTCTGCATTACATTGTAGCTTATTAACATTGAAGACAATCACAAAGAAACAAAGAAGTTATGAACATTGTTTGTCTGTAACAGAAAATATTTGAAGTGCATAAATTTGCCTAAAATTTTAATAAAAAATTTAAAAAATAAGTAAAACCTTATGTAAACTATAAATTTACTGAAAATAAAAAATAAATAAACTCAATAAATATTTTTTTTTAAATTTCAAATTGTATTGAGTTTAATATGTAGAACACTTTAACCTAGGAAACAAAAATAAATAGAACTATTTGTGCTGATCATGTTTTTTTTAAATAATAATCAAATAAAATAATAGTTTAGGAAAGATGATTTTTACAAAAAATGTAATACAAAAGGTATTGAAAAGCGTCAAATAAGCTGAAAAGTGCAGTCAAGTCATGTGACCTCTCCGAAACATCAATGATGAAGTCTGACGCCGCAAGTGCTCATGGGAAATGTAGTCTTGTTAGCGTGGCTGGTAGAATAGTATAATTTGCCTCTAAGATTGTAATAAGTACACCTCTGCATTACATTGTAGCTTATTAACATTGAAGACAATCACAAAGAAACAAAGAAGTTATGAAAATTGTTTTTAGTCTGTAACAGAAAAGATTTGAAGTGCATAAATTTGCCTAAAATTTAAATAAAATTTTTTAAAAAAGGTAAAATATTATGTAAACTATATATTTACTGAAAATTAAAAATAAATAAACTCAATAAATATTTTTTTTAAATTTCAAATTGTATTGAATTTAATATGTAGAACACTTTAACCTAGGAAACAAAAATAAATATAACTATTTGTGCTGATCATGTTTTTTTTAAATAATAATAAAATAAAATAATAGTTTAGGAAAGATGATTTTTACAAAAAATGTAATACAATAGGTATTGAAAAGCGTCAAATAAGCTGAAAAGTGCAGTCAAGTCATGTGACCTCTCCGAAACATCAACCATGGAGTCTGACGCCGCAAGTGCTCATGGGAATTGTAGTCTTGTTAGTGTGGCTGGTAGAATAGTATAATTTGCCTCTAAGATTGTAATAAGTACACCTCTGCATTACATTGTAGCTTATTAACATTGAAGACAATCACAAAGAAACAAAGAATTTATGAAAATTGTTTTTAGTCTGTAACAGAAAAGATTTGAAGTGCATAAATTTGCCTAAAATTTAAATAAAAAAATAAAAAAATAAGTAAAACCTTATGTAAACTATAAATTTACTGAAAATAAAAAATAAATAAACTCAAATTTTTTTTTTTAAATTTCAAATTGTATTGAGTTTAATATGTAGAACACTTTAACCTAGGAAACAAAAATAAATAGAACTATTTGTGCTGATCATGTTTTTTTAAATAATAATAAAATAAAATAATGGTAAAATAATAGTTTAGGAAAGATGATTTTTACAAAAAATGTAATACAAAAGGTATTGAAAAGCGTCAAATGAGCTGAAAAGTGCAGTCAAGTCATGTGACCTCTCCGAAACATCAATGATGAAGTCTGACGCCACAAGTGCTCATGGGAAATGTAGTCTTTTTAGCATGGCCGGTAGAAACAAGGATATCTTCACCACCACCTCCCACCCATGGGTGCCGTCATCCTCTCCCGCGCCACAAAACGCCTTTTTTTTTTTTTTTATCCTTCGAGCGCGGCCAATTAGGACCCCCCCTTCCCCCTCCTAACCCCCCCCTTCACTTTCTAATTAGTTTCAGAGCCTAAAAAGTCGACTTTTCACATGTTCGCCCGCTGCCCTTCTTGTCTGCCGTCCGACCTGCAGAAAGTTTCGCTAAGTGTGTGTGTGTGTGTGTGTGCGTGTGTGTGTGTGTGTGTGCGCGTGTGCGCGGTGCAAGAGGCCGAGCGGCATCAAAGCGTTGCTCTCAGCTGCAGCTGCCAAGCCTCCTCGTCCCCAGTTAGCAGCCATCCAGCTGTCAGGCAGCGCGCGGAGGAAGCATGTGGGGGGGTATCTCTCAGCAGCCATATGGCGACTGCTTCTGTGTGAGACGCGGGCAAATGGCAAACTCATATATCTCATCAACACTCCTAATATCCAGACCTGAGACCCTGGCTGTTTGCGCCGTTGCGCTGCCGTCTTTTTTTATTTATTTTTTTTACGAGCCTGACGGCGTTTGTACGTGATAGGGGACGCAGGCGCCTACTAGCTGCAGCGTCAGGTACACCTGCACCACCTGTATCCATAACACCTTTGTTTAATGCTCCATATTCATTGAACGTCATGTCAGTGTTTCCCACAGGACTGCAATCTATCTGTGGTGCTGGGTTTGTTTGTAGGAATACAAATGGACAAACTTTTGTCACCTCTTTTTGTGTTCTTTTCACAGTGATGTCAAACAGTTATAGTATCAATCACATGATGTAAATATACATCACGCTTGTCATTTTGGATAAATTCCCTGGACCTGTATATAAGCCCCGCCCACTGAATTTTGGTATGGATCTTGTTTGGCATGGGACGGTTTAGTACGTAAGAATAGTTTTAGTTATATTGTAAAACTTACAAACGTTGCTTGGAGTGAGGGATGAAGAATCCATACGAGTAGAAACGCTATGGACGACTAGAAGACGGAACGGCACTTCTACTTCCGGTTGAAAGCACTAAATGGAAGGACATGGCAGCACCTTGTCCAAAAAACACACATTTTCAGTGTCTTTTTTTGTATTTTTATGGAAGAAACACCCTTAAAGTAGCGTCAGAGTTCAAAGCGTAGGAAAAAAGTAGCGGTTTTATAGTCCGGAATTTACGGTGATCATATGTCACACTTGTGATTTTTGATTCATCAAAAATTACCTACAAAGCAATTACGATGGCTTTTAGCATTGGTATGGATCTTGGTATTGGTATGGATTTTGTTTGGCATGGGACGGTTTAGTAAGTACGAATAGTTTTAGTTATATTGTAAAACTTGCAAACGTTGCTTGGCGTGAGGGATGAAGAATCCATACGAGTAGAAACGCTATGGACGACTAGAAGACGGAACGGTACTTCTACTTCCGGTCGAAAGCACTAAATGGAAGGACACTGCAGCACCTGCAGTGAGCGAACTCGTCCAAAAAACACACCTTTCAGTGTCTTTTTTTGTATTTTTATGGAAGAAACATCCATAAATTAGCGGCAGAGTTCAAAGCGTAGGAAAAAAGTAGCGGTTTTTTATAGTCCGGAATTCACGGTTATCATATGTCACACTTGTGATTTTTGATTAATCACATGGTTCAAAAATTACCCACAAAGCAATTACGATGGCTTTTAGCATTGGTATGGATATTTTTTGGCATGGGACGGTTTAGTACGTAAGAATAGTTTTAGTTATATTGTAAAACTTGCAAATGTTGCTTGGCGTGAGGGATGAAGCATCCATACGAGTAGAAACGCTATGGACGACTAGAAGACGGAACGGCACTTCTACTTCCGGTCGAAAGCACTAAATGGAAGGCCACGGCAGCACCTGCAGTGGGCGAACTCGTCCAAAAAAACACACCTTTTCAGTGTCTTTTTTTGTATTTTTATGGAAGAAACACCCTTAAAGTAGCATCAGAGTTCAAAGCGTAGGAAAAAAGTAGCGGTTTTATAGTCCGGAATTTACGGTTATCATATGTCACATTTGTGATTTTTGATTAATCAAAAATTACCCACAAAGCAATTACAATGGCTTTTAGCATTGGTATGGATCTTGGTATGGATATTGTTTGGCATGGGACGGTTTAGTGAGTAAGAATAGTTTTAGTTATATTGTAAAACTTACAAACTTTGCTTGGCGTGAGGGATGAATAATCCATACGAGTAGAAACGCTACGGACGACTAGAAGACGGAACGGCACTTCTACTTCCGGTCGAAAGCACTAAATGGAAGGCCACGGCAGCACCTGCAGTGGGCGAACTCATCCAAAAAAACACACCTTTTCAGTGTCTTTTTTTGTATTTTTATGGAAGAAACACCCTTAAAGTAGCGGCAGAGTTCAAAGCGTAGGAAAAAAGTAGCAGTTTTATAGTTTGGAATTTACGGTTATCATATGTCACACTTGTGATTTTTGATTAATCACGATTAATCACATAGTTCAAAATAACCCAAAAATTACCCACAAAGCAATTACGATGGCTTTTAGCATTGGTATGGATCTTGGTATTGGTATGGATTTTGTTTGGCATGGGACGGTTTAGTAAGTACGAATAGTTTTAGTTATATTGTAAAACTTACAAACGTTGCTTGGAGTGAGGGATGAAGAATCCATACGAGTAGAAACGCTATGGACGACTAGAAGACGGAACGGCACTTCTACTTCCGGTCGAAAGCACTAAATGGAAGGACACGGCAGCACCTGCAGTGGGCGAACTCGTCCAAAAAACACACCTTTTCTGTGTCTTTTTTTTTGTATTTTTTTGGAAGAAACATCCATAAATTAGCAGCAGAGTTCAAAGCGTAGGAAAAAAGTAGCGGTTTTATAGTCCGGAATTTACGGTTATCATATGTCACACTTGTGATTTTTGATTAATCACATGGTTCAAAAATTACCCACAAAGCAATTACGATGGCTTTTAGCATTGGTATGGATATTTTTTGGCATGGGACGGTTTAGTAAGTAAGAATAGTTTTAGTTATATTGTAAAACTTACAAACGTTGCTTGGCGTGAGGGATGAAGAATCCATACGAGTAGAAACGCTATGGACGACTAGAAGACGGAACGGCACTTCTACTTCCGGTCGAAAGCACTAAATGGAAGGACACTGCAGCACCTGCAGTTGGCGAACTCGTTCAAAAAACCACACCTTTTCAGTGTCTTTTTTTGTATTTTTATGGAAGAAACACCCTTAAATTAGCGGCAGAGTTCAAAGCGTAGGAAAAAAGTAGCGGTTTTATAGTCCGGAATTTACGGTTATCATATGTCACACTTGTGATTTTTGATTAATCACGATTAATCACATAGTTCAAAATAACCCAAAAATGACCCACAAAGATGGCTTTTAGCATTGGTATGGATCTTGGTATTGGTATGGATTTTGTTTGGCATGGGACGGTTTAGTAAGTAAGAATAGTTTTAGTTATATTGTAAAACTTGCAAACGTTGCTTGGCGTGAGGGATGAAGAATCCATACGAGTAGAAACGCTATGGACAACTAGAAGGCGGAACGGCACTTCTACTTCCGGTCGAAAGCACTAAATGGTAGGACACGGCAGCACCTGCAGTGAGGGAACTCGTCCAAAAAAACACACCTTTTCAGTGTCTGTTTTTGTATTTTTATGGAAGAAACACTCTTAAAGTAGCGTCAGAGTTCAAAGCGTAGGAAAAAAGTAGCGGTTTTATAGTTTGGAATTTACGGTTATCATATGTCACACTTGTGATTTTTCATTAATCACATAGTTCAAAAATTACCCACAAAGCAATTACGATGGCTTTTAGCATTGATATGTATCTTGGTATGGATATTTTTTGGCATGGGACGGTTTAGTAAGTAAGAATAGTTTTAGTTATATTGTAAAACTTGCAAACGTTGCTTGGTGTGAGGGATAAAGAATCCATACGAGTAGAAACGCTATGGACGACTAGAAGACGGAACGGCACTTCTACTTCCGGTCGAAAGCACTAAATGGTAGGACACGGCAGCACCTGCAGTGAGCGAACTCGTCCAAAAAACCACACCTTTTCAGTGTCTTTTTTTGTATTTTTATGGAAGAAACACCCTTAAAGTAGCGTCAGAGTTCAAAGCGTAGGTAAAAAGTAGCGGTTTTATAGTTTGGAATTTACAGTTATCATATGTCACACTTGTGATTTTTGATTAATCACGATTATTCACATAGTTAAAAAATGACCTACAAAGCAATTACGATGGCTTTTAGCATTGGTATGGATCTTGGTATGGATATTTTTTGGCATGGGACGGTTTAGTAAGTAAGAATAGTTTTAGTTATATTGTAAAACTTACTAATGTTGCTTGGCGTGAGGGATGAAGAATCCATACGAGTAGAAACGCTATGGACGACTAGAAGACGGAACGGCACTTCTACTTCCGGTCGAAAGCACTAAATGGAAGGACACTGTAGCACCTGCAGTTGGCGAACTCGTCCAAAAAACATACCTTTTCAGTGTCTTTTTTTGTATTTTTATGGAAGAAACACCCTTAAAGTAGCGTCAGAGTTCAAAGCGTAGGAAAAAAGTAGCAGTTTTATAGTTTGGAATTTACGGTTAACATATGTCACACTTGTGATTTTTGATTAATCACGATTAATCACATAGTTCAAAAATTACCCACAAAGCATTTACGATGGCTTTTAGCATTGGTATGGATCTTGATATGGATATTTTTTAGCATGGGACGGTTTAGTGAGTAAGAATAGTTTTAGTTATATTGTAAAACTTACAAACGTTGCTTTGCGTGAGGGATGAAGAATCCATACGAGTAGAAACGCTATGGACGACTAGAAGACGGAACGGCACTTCTACTTCAGGTCGAAAGCACTAAATGGTAGGACACGGCAGCACCTGCAGTGGGCGACTCGTCCAAAAAACACACCTTTTCAGTGTCTTTTTTTGTATTTTTATGGAAGAAACACCCTTAAATTAGCGGCAGAGTTTAAAGCGTAGGAAAAAAGTAGCAGTTTTATAGTTTGGAAATTACGGTTATCATATGTCACACTTGTGATTTTTGATTAATCACGATTAATCACATAGTTCAAAATAACCCAAAAATGACCCACAAAGATGGCTTTTAGCATTGGTATGGATCTTGGTATTGGTATGGATTTTGTTTGGCATGGGACGGTTTAGTAAGTAAGAATAGTTTTAGTTATATTGTAAAACTGGCAAACGTTGCTTGGCGTGAGGGATGAAGAATCCATACGAGTAGAAACGCTATGGACGACTAGAAGGCGGAACGGCACTTCTACTTCCGGTTGAAAGCACTAAATGGAAGGACATGGCAGCCCCTTGTCCAAAAAACACACATTTCCAGTGTCTTTTTTTGTATTTGTATGGAAGAAACACCCTTAAAGTAGCGTCAGAGTTCAAAGCGTAGGTAAAAAGTAGCGGTTTTATAGTTTGGAAATTACGGTTATCATATGTCACACTTGTGATTTTTGATTAATCACGATTAATCACATAGTTAAAAAATGACCCACAAAGCAATTACGATGGCTTTTAGCATTGGTATGTATCTTGATATGGATATTTTTTGCCATGGGACGGTTTAGTAAGTAAGAATAGTTTTAGTTATATTGTAAAACTTACAAATGTTGCTTGGAGTGATGGATGAAGAATCCATACGAGTAGAAACGCTATGGACGACTAGAAGACGGAACGGCACTTCTACTTCCGGTCGAAAGCTAAACTAAATGGTAGGACACGGCAGCACCTGCAGTGGGCGAACTCGTCCAAAAAAACACACCTTTTCAGTGTCTTTTTTTGTATTTTTATGGGAGAAACACCCATAAATTAGCGGCAGAGTTCAAAGCGTAGGAAAAAAGTAGCGGTTTTATAGTTTGGAAATTACGGTTATCATATGTCATACTT